>NW_024962282.1:5762316-5934647 GCF_019238085.1 Lagopus leucura
GGGGGGGGGAAAAGGGGGATGGGGGGGAGGGGGACAGCGCTGCGCACGGGGAAAAGGGGGCTGGAGGGGGAATGGGGGAGGGGGGATTGGGAGAGCGTGGGGGGGAGGAGGAGAGCAGAGGGCCTGGAGTGGGCAGGGGGTGCTGGGAGGGTAAATGGGGACGTATTGAGTGCACAGACTGGGGCACCTAGGGTAATATTGAGGGGCAGGTTGGGGGGGAATGCTATGAGGAAACATATGGAGGGCATACGGGAGGGGGGGCTATATTGAGGGACTAGAGGGAGGGCTGTAATGGGGGGCAATGGGGGGACACTGGGGGTTGGGGGGCTATATGGGGAATACTGAAGAATACAGAGGGGAAGGTCATATGGGGGAATATTGGGGGGCTGTGCTATGGGTTACATAGGGGGCGTATGGGGGGCATGAGCGTGGGAGGGCATGTAGGGAGATGGGGGTTATATTGGGAGGTGGCATGGGTGGGCACACTGGGGAGCAATGGGGGTACGTTTGTGTGTATCGGTGGGGAACATATTGAGGGAGGTTGAGAGGGAGCCGTGTAGAGGGGAGTGGGGGAATGGGGGTACACTGGGGTGGTGGGGGGGGCTATTAAGGGGTGTTATATGGGTGAGCCCTATGAGGGAGGCAGATGGGGTTATGGGATATTGGGGTATACTGCAGGGAGTACTGTGTTGTGGAGGTGAATGGGCAGGCAGATAGATGGGGTGGTATGGGGGGCATGTCGGAGGATACAGGGAGTTCATATTTGCGGAGTCTGTATTGGGGGATATAGGGAGAGACGTAGGAGGGTCATGGAGGAGTATGGGGTGGCATGCTGGGTGAGCACATTGAGAGGGCACCCTGGGGATACGGTTGGGGGGCTTGGAGAGGGCACCAGGTTGTGGGGGGCTGACTGGGGGGGGCAG
Source organism: Lagopus leucura (assembly GCF_019238085.1). NCBI lineage: Eukaryota > Metazoa > Chordata > Aves > Galliformes > Phasianidae > Lagopus > Lagopus leucura. The sequence continues at coordinate 5,763,240 of NW_024962282.1, forward strand.
CTCACAACCCCCGTTGCCCCCAGACCCCATTGGCAGTGCCGAGGATGGGGGCTTTCGGCGGTGCTATGGCTGCCTTGAATGAGACCCTGTGGCAGCTGGGCCACACTGCCTGGGCCAGCCTGGAGGGCTGCCTGGGAGCTGAGCCGCTGCGCCTGCTGGCCGAGGTGAGCAGAGGGAGTCGGAGGTGGGGGGGAGGTGTGGTGGTGAGCATGGCATGGCCCCACGAGGCCCTTTCTCTTTGCAGAGCCTGCTGGCTGCACTCTGGCTCACCGCCTCGGCCATCTCATCGGGCCTGGCCGTGCTGAGCAGAGCACTGGGGGATCTGCTGGACGCCTGCGGCTTGCACGGTGAGCACGGTGCAATGTGAGCTCGCCCGGGTGCAGCCCCAGCTGCTTGGTCTCAAATACTCTCCCGTGTTTTGAAGCACAGGGGCCTGGCTGGCGGGCAGCGTGGCGCTGAGCCCCGGCGCGGTGCAGCGGGTCTTGCTGTGGGGGCTGTTAGCTGTGATGTGGGTCCACCTCCTGCCATGGCTGCTGGGCCGGGTCGTGGCACTGCTGCGGCCTGTGCTGCGCTGGCTGCGGCTCTGTGTCTTCCTGGGAGCCTTCCTGCACGTGGCGGCGGCAGAGGGCAGCGGCCTCGTGGTTCGGGCGGCCATGCTGCTGGGGCTCTGGGGGCTCTACGTGCTGCTGGGAGGTGGCAGGGCCCCCTCGCCCAGCCCTGCTGCACACCTGGAGGCTGCTGTGCGCAGCCTGGAGTGGAAGGTGGAGGAGCTGCGGAGGAGGCAGCAGCGCTATGGGCCAGCACGGGGCCGTGCAGAGGAGTGAGGGGTGTGGGGGGCCCTGTGTGTGTGTGTGTGTGTGTGTGTGTGTATGGGCCCCCCCAGTGCCCCGCATCAGTGCCTTCACTAACACCACACCCAAGCCCTGAACCCGCTCACACCAAAGTGCCTGGGGAGTCCCACACCGGGTAACCCCCCCAGCCATAGGATGAGGGCTACGTGCTTGGATTGCTGTTGTGGAATTGGCCACATTGGTTTGCTGCTGTGTTTATTTGGCCACCAAATAAAGTTTGCTGTCCACACTGTGCCTGCAGGGAAGGCGCTCAGTTCCGGGGGGGCACAGAGGACACTCGGGGTGGGGGCAGGACATGCTGTCCCTGTGAGTGCCGTCTCCGTCGCCTGTCTGCTGAGGCTGAGGTTATCAGTGCCGATGCCTGGCTCTGTCCCTGGTGCCCTCTGGCTTTGCGGCACCCCTGTCCTTCAGTATTCCCCCAGTGCCCCCAGCGCCCTTGGCTCCCACACTGTGTCCCCATCACTTCCAGTCCCTTCCAGTGTCCCCACTGTTGCTGTGGCCCCCAGCCCTCCCAGTCCCTTCAATCTCCCCACTTTTGGCTTAGCATCCACAATGTCCCACTCCCTTCCCTGTACCTCTAGTGCCCCCAGTCCCTTCAGTTACCCTCCAAGTCCGTCCAGTGATCCCAGTGCCCCAGTGCCCCAAGTCCTTCACCCACCCCCACCCTTCCCTGTGCCCCCCATTCCTCCCATCCCTCCCAGTCCTGCTCAGAATCCCCAGTCCCACAAGTGTCCCTCATCCCTCCCAGTCCCACCAGCAATTCCTGTGTTCTCCCCAGCATACTGCATTCCTACCAACACGCGCACCCTTCCCCATTCCCCCGGTGTCTCCCATCCTTCCCAATCCCTCCAGCTCCGCCAGTGTCCCCCACTCTTCCCCGTGCCCTTATTACCCCTCGTCCCTCCCAGTCCCTCAGTGCCCCAGTGTCCCCAATCCCTTCAGCTCTCCCTAGTGTCTCCAGTCCTCACATGGAGTCCAGTCCTCATGCCTCCCAAACCCTCCAGCTCTCCCAGTGCCCCCCATGCCCCTTATCTCCCCAGGTCTCCCAGTGCGCCCAGTCCTTCCCATTTCCCCCAGCACCCGCAATATCCCTCGTCCTTCCCAGTCCGCCCAGCACACCCCGGTGTTCCCCATCTCCCCAGTGTCTCCCAATCTCTCCCGGTGCCCGGCTCGGGACGAGACTGTCGCTCCGCGTCCGTTCCCTCGGGGTCCCGCAGTGCCCGGCGCGGGGTGTTTAGGACCCGCCGGGGTGAGGCGGCGCCGGTGCCGGTCCCGCCCCGGCCCCATTGTCTGCGCGCGGAGGCGGAGGGACGGCGGCGGAGGCTCCGCTCGCACGGACGCTCCGCGGAGCCCGCACGGCCCCGGCTCCGGAACCGGTCCGGCCATGGCCCTGGCCGAGGGGCCGTACCTGTTGCTGCTGGCCGCCGCCCTGCTCGGGGCTTCAGGTGAGCACCGCGGGCACCGAATTCCCCCCGGGCCGGAAACTGCTCCGCACGGCTACCCGGGGAGAGCCGGGAGGTGGACGTGGAATGAGCTGGGACCTGCCCATGTGCTCCTCGGGGTTTACCGGGATCTGCCCTGGGTGGCCGCGGAACCGCGGAGTGGTTGGGTTGGAAATGGTCCTTGAAGATCACAGACCCACGGAATGGTTGGGTTGGAAAGGGTCCTTGAAGATCACGGAACCATGGAATGCTTGGGTTGGAAGGGACCTTAGGAATCATCCAGTCCCCACGATCCATTTGGAATCTGCCCCGTGTGCTCCGTGGATCTGGTGGGGATCTGTCCCACACAAGCCCTGTATCCCCAGGTGCACAGTGCCTGGCTCCCACCCCCAGCACTCACTCAGCAGTGCTCCCCCCAGCAGACTCCTTCCTGGGCAGCTTGGGGGTTGGACTCCCCAGGAGCAGAGCGCCCACGGCCCACGGGAAAGCCATTCCCTCGTGTCGGTGCCCATCCTCGCCTTGGTGACAGTGGTCTCCATCTCCGCAGCCAGCAGCGAGTGGTCCCCCCCGGAGCCCGTGTTCCTGCCTGTGGAGATGGAGCTGCAGGCAGTGCCCGAGCACTACCGCCTGCAGCGTGCGGATGGAGCCCTGCCTGCTAACACCTCTCTGCACACCCGTTCCGACACCTTCCTGCTGCTGCCCCGCCACCCCACTGCTGGCCCCCCGCCTCTTCTGCGAGCCTCCTACCCGCCCTTCAGCACCCACCAGGTAATGCCAACCACCGCAAAGCCGTGCTGACCCCCACGGGGCCACCACTCCGCCATCCCCATCTCTTCCAGGAGGTGCCCACCAAGAGTCACACCTGGGCCGTCCGTGCCGTGCCCCTGCACAGCACTGTGAGTCCAGATGAACCCACCGCCCGCGTCCTCTTCCACCTGCACGGCCCTGACTGGCGTGGACGGCGGGACCCCCCTGGGGAGCACTCGCTGCCCTGCATTGTCCTGCAGGCCCAGCAGCGCAGCCGGACGCTGCAAGGCTCCTGCCGTGTGCAGGTGGGTCACAGCCCACAGCCTCACAGCCCCAAGGTGCTGTCGCCGTAGCGCTGCTGGCCCCACTCTGCCCCCAGCCCTAAGGCTGCTGTCCCCCCCCCAGGCCCCACTGGGCATCTGCTTGGTGGAACTGGAGATCCCAGCACGCTGGTTCTCCCTGGTGTCGTCCCCGGAGTCAGTCGAACTGTGGTATGGCGTGGCTGGGCCGGGAACCTGCAGCCATCCCAGTGCCACAGTGGAGCCCCTGCGGTACGTGGGGATGCTGGAGCTGCAGACAGTGCCGGCAGTGGCACGGCGGCAAGAGGTGCCGTTGGATGAGAGGGTGCTGCTGCGCGTCCCCAACAGAGCCTTGCGGCCTGGGCAGCGCTTCACCGCCAGCCTGGCGCTGCGGCACAACTTCACCGCCATGTTGCTGACCCTGCGGTGAGAGCACGTGGTGAGGAGGGGGGTTGTGACGGGGGCACAGTGTGACGGCCCTTCCTCCTTACGTAGAGTCAAGGCCAAGAAGGGGCTGCAGGTGGTGGCCGCCCGGTCTGCGGACCCTGCGTGGGCTGTCCACTTGGAACGCAGCCGTGGCCCCAAGCACTGGTCGGCTGTGGTGACGTGTCGGCGCAGCAGGGACATCCAGAGGAGCACCAGGTATGGGCAGGGACATGGGAGAGATCTTCAGCGTGGCACCTGGTGGGGTCCACTTGGGCACGGGGACCTGTGTGTGGCACTGCATCCATTTCAGTACGGCCCCAGTTGAGCATGGGATGTGTGTGTGGCACCTCTCCCATCCTACCGTGGTCCAGTTGGTCACAAGGACCTGTGCGTGACACTGCCTCCATCCCAGGATGGATACAGAGATCTGTGCATGGCACTGCATCCATGCCACCGTGGCCCAATTGGTATTAGGGCCCAGTATGGCCCACTTGGGCAAGGGAACCTGTGCATGTTGCACTGTCCCTGTCCCAGCAAATTCTAATGGGATGGCTGGTGGTGTGGGAGAGCCCTATTTCAGCAATAGATCCCAAATGGGGATGCAGGATGGTCCCATCCCAGTAGGCCCTAGTTTGGGATGTGGGGCGGCCCTGAAGCAGTGGGTCTCTGTTGGTGGACATCCCCATTCTGTTGGGTCCCCGTCCCAGTGGGTGCCATCCGGAGCTCTGTTCTCACAGGGCACTGGAGGCGGCTGAGCTCCTCCATCTGGAGCTGGCGGTGGAGAATGGCACAGGGGCTCAGGCACTGGCACGACCCCTCACGTGGCAGGTAGAATACCCAGGCCAGGACCCTGAGGCGCAGAAGGACAAGCTGGTGTGGGAGGTGCAGGTGTCGGAGCGTGACATGCGCGTCCTCGTCCCCCTGGTGCAGGTGGGTGCCCCCATCCCGCATCCCACCCCACCTTCCCATGGTGCTCAGCCCCACTGTGTCCACAGGAGCTGGAGCTTCTCAATACGTCCCCGCTGACCGGTGTCCCCCGTACCGTGCCGGTGACATTGGTGACGGTGGAGGTGGGTGGTGCCGTGTCTGAGCTCAGTGAGCCGCCAAGCTGTGAGTCAGCAGATACACAGGTGCTGCAGGTGAGCATGGTCCCAGCCCCCCCAGCAGCACTCCCTGGGCACCCTCTGCCCCTCCGTGTGCCCCAACAGGTGTCGGAGGGCTGTGACGCGGTGTTCGTGGGGGGCAAGGAGAGCCGTGGTGCCCGTGGGGTGCGGGTGGACTTTTGGGCACACCGCCTGCATGCCTCGCTGCTCTTCACCGTCTGGGCACCTCTGCTGCCATTGCGTGTCCAGCTGGGAGACACTGCCCTGGAGCAGGTGCGTGGCTGGCGCCTGCCTGGGAACACTGACAGGTGAGAGGAGCACTCTGTGCCACTGCTGCTTTGGCGTAGGGTGCACGGGAGCTGGCACTTGTGCTGTGTGTCCCTGTCCCTCTGAGACCTATGGTGCACGTGCCGCACGTCTTTCTGAGTCCAAATGGCGCTCACGGTGTGCCCCCGCCCCCCATCCCATGACCCAGTGCCCCACCAACCCCCCCGGAACTCATGGCACTCGCCCCTCTACCTGTGGGTGACACACATGTCCTTGTGCCCACAGCTCTAGCAGTGATGTGGAGGACCCTGGGGAGGATGCTGAGCGGCGGACGCGGAGCTGCCGGCCGCAGTATCAGCGCACGGCAGTGCGGTTCCTGGCATACTTCGTGGCACATGCACAGGATGGTGGCCGACACCTGTCCTACTTGCCAGGCCCTGAGTGGCTGCTGGATGTCACACACCTGGTGGCCAGCTGGGCACGCGTGCAGGACCCCCGTGTGGCATCACTGGAAGGTGGCACCGTGCTGGTGGGCCGGGAGCCCGGCGTCACCTCAGTGGAGGTAGGTTTGGGGCAACGCAGGGAGATGCGGTACTGGAGGGGATGCTGACCAGCTGCCTGCAGGTGCGCTCCCCGCTGTCGGACGCCATCCTGGGCGAGCAGATGCTGGTGGTGTCGGAGGAGAAGGTGGCAGTGACAGAACTGCGTGCTGCAGTGGTGGCAGGGCTGGAGCTGGCGCTGCACCTGGAGCCTAGCCACCCTGGCTTGCTCACTGCCGTGTGCCAGGCCATGGCCACGCTGCGGGGCTCCAAGCAGGTGAGGATCTGTGGGTGGCCCAGGGGGAGCTCTGTGCCCCGGTGCCACCCTGGTGCCACTCGGTGTCCTGGCAGGAGGCGACGCTATCTGTCTGGCTGTCCTTCTCTGATGGCACGCTGGCACCAATGGAGCTGTACGGTGGGCAGGATGCCGTGCTGACTGTCACCTCACTGGATCCCACAGTGGTCACTGTGGTGGGGACCTCATCCTGGCATCCGCGAGTGGTGGCAGAGGGGCCGGGCCGAGGGGCCCTGCTGCAGCTCAGTCTGCACCCCCTGGATGTGTGCCGCCGTGGCCGTCACCGTGCCACTGTGTTGGCTGCCGGCACTGCCTTGTTAGAGGTGGCTGGGGAGCGCAGGACCCCCCCCGAGCAGCCCCCGGTCTCCCATACCATTCCCAAGGGCAGAGGGGGCCATGTCGGGTGAGGCGGTGACGGCAGGCCAGGGGGAGCATGGTGATGTGGGGCTGGTCAACACAAAGCTGCAGGGCATGGGGTCTTCCTCCGAGGAGGAGGAGGAGGAAAGAGAGGAAGGCTATGGCCGTGGCATGCAGGAGGAGGAGAAGGAAGAAATGGTGAAGGCCCCTGCACGTGTGAGCGACCTGGAGATCGGCATGTACGTGCTGCTGGGCGTCTTCTGCCTGGCCATCTTCATCTTCCTCGTTAACTGCGTCTTCTTTGTGCTGCGCTACCAGCAGAAGGAGCCACCCGACAGCAGCACCGCTGCTGCGGCTTCCCAGCCCCACAACTGGGTCTGGCTGGGCACTGACCAGGAGGAGCTGAGCCGGCAGCTGGACCGCCGGCAGCCTGAGCCTGACAGCCTGCCGGGCCCCCAGCCTGAGCGCTGCTGCTGTGCAGACCCTCTGGCACCCGACACGGGGTCCCCCAGTGGCATCTCAGTGGAGCCCCGCAAAGAAGGGCCTGTGCCAGGGGGCAGCCGGCGGAAACGCGTGGAGTTCGTCACCTTTGCACCCCAGCGTGCCCCCGAGGATCCCCCCCAGCCCACCCCCAATGTGCAGTCCATCCTGGTGGCTGGTGAGGATGACATCCGCTGGGTGTGCGAGGACATGGGGCTGCGTGACCCTGAGGAGCTGCGCTGCTACATGGAGAGGATCCGTGGCAGCTCCTGACCCCCACCAGGACCGTCCTCTTTGTCCCTGTTCCTCCGTGGAGGGGACGCTGGTGGGACCATCCCTAAGCCCCATTGGGAATCAGTGACATCCTGCTGTCACCTTGCCCTGGGGTTTCCACTGCGGTGCTGGGGGCACGGGGTCCCCTTCCTTGCTGCGGTTCTCATTGCCACATTGTGTTCATAGTGCTGATGCTGAGTTCTGTGCCCCCCCTTGACCGGCCTCGTGTCCGTTTTGTACAACATTTTGTACCCATTGCGCTGTGGGGTGGGGACCCTTATTTATGGAAGATTTTTAAGTCTGATTGTTGTTACAGAAATAAAATATTTAAAACAGAAGAGTGGTGCCTGGTGTGGTGACACAGGACTGGGTCACTTTGCACTGCTGGGGACAAGCACAGGCTGTTTGCTTTGGCACCAGGTGTGGGTGCATGTGGGAATATCCTGGCTATGGCCCAGCTGCTGTGACCTTGGACAGGGAGTGGGCAGCATGGGGATGGGGTTGGGATGGGATGAAATGGGTTTGGGATAGAAAAGAATGGAATGGGATGGGAATGGAATGGGCATGGGATGGGATGGAATGGGATGGGAATGGGATGGGGATGGGATGGGGATGGGATGGGGATGGGATGGAGATTAGGTGGGGATGGGATGGGACAGGATGGAGATTAAATGGGGATGGGGATGGAATGGGCATGGGATGGGATGGGATGGGATGGGATGGGGATAGAATGGGGAAAGGAAATGGGGATGGATGGAGACAGTGATGTGGCTGCTGTGCTGGGCTTCCTCAGTTTCATGAAGGCTCCCAGATCCATTTCCCATCTGGTGGTAGACCACACATCCATGCCCACCTCTTTATCCCTGGATGCCAAAGCGATCGGCTGCGTCCAATCCATCCTGGTTATCCCAGGATCTCCCTGTCCCCACTGCTGGTGGCAGAGTTCGTCCCTGCAGTGGGCGTGGGTTCTCCTAACCCCTCTCATCCCAAATCAGAGTGGGGAGCAGTGTGATCCCGCAGTGCTCTGAGCTTCTCCCACACCACCGATGCATTACAGGGACACCACGGGTGCACGGCATGGTCCCCAAGCTGCCTCCGTTACCCCTCAGCGTACCGCTTCCCACAGGCATGTGATGCTGCAGTGGGACAGGATGGAACCACCCCCACACCGGCACCCCTGGCTTCCTGCATACCGGGGCCGGACGTGCGGCATGCAGCAGCACGGGGCCACATCCCGACACCGAGCAGCACCCGACGCAATGGGCAGGAGGTGAGGATGGAGGTGCTGTGCCTGCTGCTGGCTGCTCTCTGCGCTGCTGCCATGCCCAAACCAGGTATGCCATCATCCCCAGCCCTGGTGGGATGTTGCCGACACGTTGGGTTCGATACACGGTAAGGATGCTCGGCACCAGTGGGGTCTGACCCAGCATGAGGTCTCCCATTCCGTGTCCCCTTGCTGCCACCAGGGAGGTGAAGCTTTGCCGTTGATCCCCAGGATTATCCCACCCCATCCCATCCCACCCTGCTTTTTGCACCAGACCGTTGTTCTGCAAAGAATGCTGCTTCACGTGGAGCACTGCTGAGAGAAAGCAAATGCTTTGCCCATGCTGCGGGCTGTGCAGAGGTGCCTCTGCTTTTCTCCTCCTCCCAAGCTGAGCAGTGAGGCGCTGAGCTCACAGCCCTCTGTTCCCAACAGACCCGGACACCATTTTGCCCCCAGAACATGCATGGTGCCCTAAAATCTCCCCTCAGCACCTATCACCTGGGCACAGGCCTGTCCCAAACCCCACTGCTAAGCCTGAAGTCTTTCCCAGAGCGGTCCCCTGCACCGGGAGGGTCAACGTGTGGCCACATGGGATGAATTTGAGGTTTTGGCTTAACAACAGGCAACCTCTGGTCGCCATTTTGTACCTCTGGTGCCATGCTGGGGACTGGCACCCCACTGTCATCCTACACCTCCCTGCCCTCTCTTTATAGCTCCAGTGGAGGCAACGGGAGTTCCCACCGCTGTGCCGAGCAACACTTCGGCAGAGCCAGGTGAGAATGGGCATCCATCTGTGGGGCAGTGGGTGCAGGGACCCCCCCGCCACCCTCATCCCGAGCTACCTGCAGGTCCCTGGGGCACAGCCATGCTGCGCCTGGCTGGTGGCAGCCACCCCTGTGAGGGCACAGTGCAGGTGCAGCACCGTGGCCACTGGATGCCTGTGTGTCGGGAGTCCTGGAGTGCTGCTGCCTCTCGGGAGCTGTGCCACCACCTGCACTGCGGGGATGCTGAGGGTGATGCGGTGATGGCAAGCCTGGACAGTGACAGAGATTTCTCCAAGGGATGCCCAACTGCGGTGGCCAACTGCAGTGGGTGGGAGCCACAGCTCTGCCAGCTGCAGCTGGCCACTGAGCCCAGCTGCTGTGCAGCAGGGCCGGCAAACGTCACCTGCACAGGTAAGGGCACAGTGGGTGCACGCCGTCCCCGTGGCACAGTGCCGTGTGCCAGCGCCTCTCCATCTCACCCAGGTGCCCCGGTGCTGCGTCTGGCTGGTGGGCACAGCCGCTGCGAGGGCCGGGTGGAGCTGCGGCAGGCAGGCAGCTGGGGCACGGTGTGTGACGACGGCTGGGACATGGCTGACGCCGCCGTGGTGTGCCGGCAGCTGGGCTGCGGCTGGGCGCTGCGTGCGCCGCGAGAGGCCGCCTTCGGCTGGGGGCACGGCCCCGTGCTGCTGGACGAGGTGAACTGCAGCGGGCACGAGGAGCAGCTGGGGGAATGCCCTGCTGCCCTGCAGCACGACTGCAGCCACAAAGAGGACGCCAGCGTGGTGTGCTCGGGTGGGTGACGTGTGCGCTGGGGGGGGGGGGATGCCTGTGGCACTGTGCCCGTGCTGCAGCACCATCCAAAAGCGGTGCCGTGGCACTGTCTGGTCCTTGTGTCATGGAAATGGCTGCCCCCCCCGTGCTGTGGCACCGTCCTGACCCCAGACAGTGCCCTTGCAGAGCACCACGAGTGGCGGCTGTCCGGAGGTAAGGACGGCTGTGCGGGTCGCGTGGAGGTGCATTACCGTGGGACATGGAGCACTGTGTGCGACAGCACCTGGTACATGCTGGAGGCTGCAGTTCTGTGCCACACGCTGGGCTGCGGGGAGCCACTGCTGCGTCCTTCCTTCCACCACACACTGCCCACCAAGATGCTTTATGAGTGCCCGGACTGGCAGCCCTCACTGGCGTACTGCCGCTGGACCTACAACAAGTCAGCTCCCTGCCACGAGTCCCGTGCTGCCGGTGTCGTCTGCAACGGTACGACACCCTTTGGCCCCATGGGGAAAGGTTTGGGCCAGCAGCCCACCTGGGTCCTGAGGCTGCAGCCTCTCCTCTGCCCTCCTGCAGGCTCCCTGGGCTTGCAGACCCCAACGCTGGAGGTGACCGTGATGCCAAGTGGTGGTACATCCCCAAGCAGTAAGTGTGCTTTGGGGGAACCAAGGGGTGAAGAGGTGTGTGTAGGAGAGCGTCATGAATTTTGTCCGTTCTCTGCTGCAGCCACAAAGGGCTTGGGTGCAGCTGGGGGCCTGTCCCTTCTGCACATGCCTCTCTTCATCTCATGTGTGGTGCTGGCAGTGCTGCTCCTGCTTACACTGGTGGTCTTCTCCACTGCCTTGCTGTACTTGAGGAAGAGGAGCGGTGAGGATCCCCCTGGGCATAGGGGCTGCATGGGGCACTGCTCCCAGCCGTACTCTCACTGATGCTCTCCACTCTTGCAGCCCTCACTCTGGGGACTCCAGTGCCACTCCTGGTGACCCACAGCAGCCAGGGTCACGACATGCCCTTGGAAACTTGCAACAACTACAGGGAGGCACCCGCAGACCTCCCCAAGGGGCCAGGTGGGTCTAGCAGATCACTCATTGTGTTAGCACCATCCGCTTTATGAGTCCTCAGCAGCCCCATCAACCCCAGCAGCCCACAATCCCCATCAGTCCTACACGCTCCCTGAGTCCACCAGCCCCTCCAGATCTGCTGGTGACTGCAGCCCCAGCTCTCTCTCTCCCTGCAGACTCCACACCAGCAACCCTTCCCACCACCAAGGGCTCTGACTCCTCTGACTCTGACTATGAACGCTATGATTTCAGCAGCAAGCCACCCGTGGCCCTCTCCACCTTCCACAGTGAGACCCCACCCCCCACCCCGGCACCTCCCCACTATACTGGATTCTCCCATTGACCTGTTCCTCCCACCCCACAGACTCACAGCGCCGACAGCCAGGTGAGCAGCTGCTGACGCCCACCCAGGACGGGATGGAGCCATTTCCCACAGAGGGTGCGCCAGCCCCATCCTCCTGTCCCACAGTTGTCTGTCTGCCTGTCCAGGGATGGGTGAATGGTGGCCCTGTGCTTCCCTAGTGACATGCACCCTGTGTCCCTGCAGTGCCAACCGTGCAGTGTGCCCACCCATGGGGCAGGGTGGGGAGCTCATCCTCATCCTCTTCCTCCTCTTCCTCCTCCCTGGAGCCCTACTGTGGTGAGAGCGCAGCCTCCACAGGTGCCTGGCACTGCCCGCAGCCCCCATCACGCAGCACCCACTCGCACACAGCACCCACCAGTAAGGGGACTGAATCAGCTGTAGGGATGGGGACAGCCTTGGGCATGGTGAGAGCACCCAGTGATGGGGATGGCCCTGGGGATGGGGATGGTGTTGGTGTGACTTCCTGGGAGGGAAAAGCTCTGGGGATGGCAATGGGGTTGGTGAGACCCCCAGGGATGGGGACAGTCCCAGGTGGATGCGGGGACCCAGGGAGTGGCAGGAGGGCTGAGAGGTGCTCATACATCTCCTGCTTTCCACAGCACCGCCAGATGTGCCCTGTGTGCCCATCCCTGTGCTCAACATGCCGTGGGTACCCCCACCTCCAACAGACCCCAACTATGCTGACAGCTCCAGCACCTCCTCGGGGGAGTGGTATGAGAACGTGCAGGGTGCCGAGACATGTGGGGACCCACCCCTAGAGGAACACACACAGGACCCCAGCTTCTCTGAGGGGAGTGACTATGATGACATCCAGGGCTCTGGCTGCTGAGAGTGGGAACAGGCAGCGGGGAGGGGACTCTTATCCATAACACAGCCGTGGACCATTAAAAGCTTTTAGCCCCATCTGCCTGGCGAGCCCTCATCTCTTTCTGGGTGTACCCAAGGGATGCCATTCCCAACACCCTGCCCCATCCCGAGGGTACTCGGGCAGCCGTGCTCATGCTAGCATGGAACCCAGCGGGGTCCCGGGGAAGCTGAGCTATCATCGCCTCCGGGCTCTGAGCCACAGTGGAAAATTTGCCCCCTGTCACATCCTCCAGCTGTTTACTGAGCTGAGCGGCTCTGGCAGCCCAGAACAAAGGGGCCTCACCGCAACAACAGAGGAAGCACTGAAATAGCAACAAAACCCCAGACAAAGGGGAGAGAGAGGAGACGAGAGCAGGGCTGCGAGCGGAGCCTGTGTGGGGCCAAGCTACTCTGTGCGCACGATGCTATCCGCCCAGGTTTAGAGTGCACCAAGTACCACGTCCCCACTACTTGGTGGTGAACTGAGCACCGCTCTGCGTTTCGGTGAGAAATGGGGTGAGCACGTTGGGTCCCACCAACGGACCGCTGCAGCCAGCAGGATCAGCGCTGCCCACCCTGAGCATCTCTTAGAGACCTCTACTTGAGTCACGGAAAATCTTCAGCCCTGAGAAAGTGTTGAGGCAGAAAACTCCCTGGGAGTGGAGATGTGGGGCCAGAGTGAGGCTGTGGGGTGGCGGACCTCTGCAGGTACAGGGCTGTGGTGTTGCCGTGTGGAGAGCTTGGTGGCCCTGTGGAGCCACCATTCATCAGCACTGCCACCAAGTCGATGGTGAGCGGTTTCCTTTGCATGCCTGACCTGGATTTGGGGAAATTAATTAGGGTGCAATCAATCAGTGCCTCCCCAGCACCCATGTGCCTCACAGCGACATGCTGTGTCCCCAGAATGCCTGTAACTGTGAGAAGTGTAGCAGTGCTTCAGGCACGAGACACGTGGTGCTCACCCAGCTATGAGTACCAGCTGCAGCGCTCAGCTCGGCTTCTCCACACTGCCGGCAGCCCCGAGAGGACTCCGAGGAAATGGAAGGTCCCTGTGGCCCCCAGTGCTGGGCACGTTCACTTCTCCTTGGGCTCCCTCCTTCTGTGGGGCTGGGGGCTGATGGGGATCCCTTGATGGGGAGGGAATGAGGATCGGATGGATGGGAAGGAGTGGAGATAGGGATGGGATGGGGTTGGAGATGGGATGGGGAGGCAGTGGGTATAGGATGAATATAGAGATGAGATGTAGACAGGGATGGGATGTGATGAGATTGGAGATGGGATGGGGATGGGAACAGGAATGGGGACAGGAAGGGAACGAGACGGAGATGGAAATGGAAATGAGGATGGAGTGGGGATTGGATGGAGATAGAGAAGGAGATAAGATGTTATGAGGTTGTAGATGGGTTGGGGATGAGCATGGGGTCAAAAATGAGGTACAGTCCCCCTCTTTCTCGCTGGTTCTGCCTCTGGCGAGGCAGCTGCCAGGATGCAACTTCAAATGAGGAAGATGTGACGCAAAAACCACAGAGGGAAGAAAAACAGCCTGCTGCTGCCTGCCTGCCCCCTCCCCCCCCAGTCTCTCCCCCCCGCCTCCCTTCCCCAGGCTGGGTACAGAGGCGTTGCTGCTCCACACACCTCCCGCTCAGCCACCAGCACCAGGGCGGAGGAGGCAGCACGGCTCCATGGCAGCCCAGGCACCCGTCCTGTGCCTTCTGCTCATGGTGGGGATGTGGGGTGAGTACGCGGTGCTTCTCCTGGGGCACACTGCCCATGGTGTGGGGCGCAGGCTGATGCTGTCTCCTTCTCTTGCAGCTGGCTGCAGGCACAGAGGAGCAGCCCTGGGCCCTGGAGGTCAGTGCGCTTTGGGGCTCCGGCTTTGGGGTTGTGGAACCCGTATGGTTCCACGGTGGCATGGGATGCCTGCCCAGTGCCAGGTGGGGGATGCTGACCACCAATGCTCACTGTTACAGAAAAGCCCACCTTGCGGCTCTCTGGTGGTGGCTGCCGCTGTACTGGGCTGCTGGAGGTGCAAATGTGGAGTGGATGGAGCCCTGTGTGTTGGGATGGTGTGAGCCAGGACAGTGTGTGCCAGCAGCTGGACTGTGGCCCTCCTACCAAGCTGAACTTCATGCCTCCCAACCTTGAGGAGCAGCAGGCATGGGCTATGCGGTGCGAGGGGATGGAGAGGTGCCATTGGGTGGCCGCCAACTGCAGCCAGCAAGCTATCATCGCCTGCAGTGGTGAGCATGGCTTTCCTAAGGCCATCTGTGCCCCCACTGCCCCCACCTGCTGCCTCTCTTCTCATTTCAGAGCCAGAGCCCACCAGAACCGAGCCCCCACCTGTGCCTCCCACCACCAGCCCTGAGCCCACCGGTGAGAGCCCCCTGCCCACAGCCACCCTGCGGAAGCTCAGCTGGGTGGCGGGATAGGATTTGCATAGCGAGGATTTTGTTCCCCACCAATGCGAATTTGGGGATGAGGTCCACGCGTGTGATGGCTGCACTGTCTCTGTTCCCTCCCCAGGCGCCCCATGGCTGCGGTTGGTGGATGGCAACTTCAGCTGCTCAGGCTTTGTGGAGCTGCACCTGCGGGGCCGATGGGGGGCCGTGGCACTCAGCCCAGACGTTTGGCCGGAGCTGCCCACCCGCATCTGCCGTGCACTTGGCTGCAACAACCCCAGTGGTATCCCCATTGGTGTCGCTGTGGGTGACACCGTTGACATCCCCATTGGTGGCCCAGTGGGTGGCCCCATGTCTCTGCCATCAGAGAGCCGCCTGCCTGTGAGGTGGGAGGCAGTGGTGCCGTGCACCAGCCCTGAATTACTCGACTGCTTCAGCTGGACCAGCTCTGGGCACAGGAAAGCGTCCACCTTCCTCATCTGTCCAGGTGAGTGTGTGACAGGGACAAAGGATGGGTGGCAGTGGTGCCCCTTGCACTCACATACAAAGACAAAACTGCACACATTTGGTTACTGGAAGATGTACGCAGCATCCTGCTTGTGCCATGGGATTGCCAAGCCCTTGGCCCTCACCTCCATCTGCTCAGGCTTTGAAGCTGTCCTGTGGGGCTCGGGGGGCTTAATGAGATGACATATTGCTGTTGTGGGTCTTCATGGCTGTGCTTGCCATGGGATGGCACTGTCTGTGCCACCGTGCCACCAGTCCTCTCCCTGCAGGTTCCCAGCCACATGCCGGGCGCAGGCTGGCAGGCGGCCCCACGCCATGCGAGGGGCACATCGAGGTGTTCCAGAGGGGCCACTGGCACATGCTATGTGACGAGCAGGTACACCGTGTCGAGCGAGGCCGCCAGCTCTGCAGGGAGCTGCGCTGTGGGGACCTCTCCTTCAGCGTCGAGCTGCGGGACTCCCATGCCACTGGGATCATCTGCAAGGAGCGTTACCTCCACCTCTGTCCCGAGAGCCCCAAGGAAGTCTATGGCTGCTCTCGCACCCATGTGGTCTGTAAGCAGCTGTGCGCCCACCCCTCGCAGTGCCACTCCCTTGGGGGTGCCACCTGCATGGTGACACCATCTTCTCTCAGGCCAGATGTCGAAGCCGCCTCCTGCTGGCACCGCACCTGGCACAGTGGCCAGCATCTGCCTGGCCCTGCTCCTGCTGGGAGTCCTGCTGCTCATCTGTGGTCCCCCTGCCTATAGGAGGCTGATGAAGAGGAGTAGGTGGCCAGACCCCCAACCTGTCCCCAAACCCCTCTCTTTGTGTCAACCACATCCCCCACCTCCCTGGAGTTTTTAGGGTGACACGTGTGCACTCCATGTGCCTTCCCCTGGATCCCACACTGATGCTAGCACTCCATCCTCACTGTCCCTACATCAGTGCTACCATTTCATCCCCATTTTCCCTACGCCGTTGCCACCACCCTGTCCCCACCGTCCCCATGCTGCCTGCAGCACGAGGATTAGGCGCATAAATGAGTGCTCAATATGAGACAGGAGATTACCAGGATTACTGGGCATGGCAGATGGGGCCACAGTGGGCTCCTGGGGGGACACAACCTGACTGCATCCTCTCCCTCCCTCTCTCCATCCCTTCCTCACAGTCTCCAAGAAGAAGCAGCGGCAGTGGATCGGCCCCACGGGACTGCACCAGAGCGGTGAGCAGGGAGCGGGGTTTTGGCATGGGCTGTAAAGAGCTCTTGTTTCTTGCCACCACATTGAATTGTCAGTGCAGTGCTGGCTTGGTGGCACCAAGCACTCTTCCCAAGCCACCCTGCCTTGCAGTCTCCTTCCACCGCAACAGCACTGTCACCCCGAGGGCAAGAGTGGAGGAGCAGAGGGCGCAGGGGAGGGACAATGATTATGCTCAGCCCCCCCCAGAAGAGCCTGTCGGCGTACCCAGGTGAGGACACTGGCAACGTGCACTCCCTTCCCATGGGGAAGGATGAATGTGGGGCTCTGTAACGCGGGCACCATCTGGTGGCACTGGGTAAGGAGCCGTGTGTGGTTCAATCCACAGCCCTGGAAGGCACAGCACGAGCTGCCAGCGCCCTGGACAACTCCTCTGACAGTGACTACGACCTGCACTCTGCCCGCAGGCTGTGAGATGCAGAGGTAGGGCCGCCCCATTGATGGGATCGGTTAATTCAGCTGCACAGAGCCGGAGGAACAGATGGGTGGATGCCCACACATCCCCATCCCCGCGGTGCTGGAGCCCACCCTGCTCACTTGAGGATCTCTCTGCTGGAGCTGAGCCCACTCACATCCTTTGCTGTGCTCATCTCTGACCCCACGATGGCCTCAGGGTGCTGATGCATCTCAGCCTCTGAGCAACCTTTTGCTTTTTCCTGCTCATTCTCTCACTTCTGGGCCTCCTTCCTGCCTTGGAAAGCGCAAGGTGGGGGCTTTCTGAGCTCTGCATGCATC
This sequence comes from Lagopus leucura, assembly GCF_019238085.1. NCBI lineage: Eukaryota > Metazoa > Chordata > Aves > Galliformes > Phasianidae > Lagopus > Lagopus leucura. The sequence goes on from NW_024962282.1 coordinate 5,780,267, forward strand.
TGAAAGTTTGCACCATGGGGCCAAGGGCTGCCGTGATGCAACCGCGCGCCTTGGGGCTGTAAGCAGAGAAATGAAGTTGGCTGCGCGTGCGCAGGGCAGCACAAGGGCTGTGCAAAAAGCAAAGCGTGGATGGGCAGCGCAGGAAGAACAGAAACATCGAGAAGCAATCCATTGAATTGGTAATAAAATGGTTATTTCTGGTAATGATGCCTTGTTCTTCACCCTCCGCTACCGCGCCGTTCCTCGGATGGCCAACCAAAAGGCACCACCAGCACAAGGGATGGATGAGCAAGAAACGTGCAGAAAGGCAGCAAAGGGCCCCTTGGGGAGAAAGAGCCAGAGAGCAGGAAGGATGCACTAGAAGACAGTGCAGGAGGGTGAAAGGTTGAGCTGACAAAATGGAGAGGAAGTCAGTGTGAGGCTGCCAAGATGGCACGGAAAGATCAATAGAGCTCTGTCATTTCTGAAGGTACCACTGCTGGGACTCCGTGTACGATTCACCATTTTATTACTGTAATTAACCATCATGCGGGACTGCTTCCATCGACCCCTAAAGCATTCCTCTTGCTCTAGTCCATTAGTAATCTCCCCTTATAAATAACTTACAGACATAGAAGCGGTATTGGTAGGAAAAAGTGCTGAGCAATGCAAACGCCATTTCTGCTAGCAGCCCTGGCTCCCCATCACCTCGTGTTTCCGGAGAAGGGGAATCCCAAATCCATCCCTGGGCACCACAGGAGCAGCTGAGTGTGCAACACCAACTCCTCCGTGCAACCTGGGCACACCCCCCAGGGCAGCGTGAACCCCTCTTAGTGTAAAAGCACCCACATTCTGTGCTTGGAGCCTTCATGCCCTCAGTCAGAGCCTGTGTGGGATGCGGAGGCTCCTGGGCAGTGTGGAGATGGGTTTTGTCACCTGAAAGGGGCAGCACTGGGATGTGCTTCTGCTTTAGGGCGTGCTGGCAGCATCTCTGAGCTGCAACACACCTGCGAGCCCAGCTATTCCCACCTCCTATCTCAGGAGGGCCCCTTGCAGACAGCAAACATTTTGTGGCTGAAATACTGTGATTCCCACTGTACCTTTGGGATATCTATGAAGAAGCTGGGAATTCCTACACTACATGTGTTATAAACGACAGGCAGACCCAGAGGTTTGCTTGCTTGCACACAGAGCGGTCAGGCTCCCAGCAGGCCTTATCAGTGCACAGCCCACGTATAACACACAGCTGGCTGCCTGGGTGCTATAGCAGAGCCTGGATGAACCTGCTGGGAAGCAGCCACTTCAGCCCGCTGGCAGCCACTTCGCAATGATCCCAAAGACGTGTGGCTGCTACTGCATCCTATGCGACACTCTGGCGTGCAGGGGCTGAAGAGCCACGCTCTGGGCTCGCTCCTCTTCCTCAGTCCACAAAGAGGAGGGAGCAGCAGAGGACACCGTCTGGTTTAGTTGCCAGGCCAAGCAGGGCGCGGGGGGTTCCCGGGTGGGGGCTGGTACCCACAGGGTGGCCCTGGTGGATAGGGAGGCTGAGGGGGGATTGGAAAACTGGGGAGGGGAGGCTGCGTGGGGTAGGGACACTGTGGCCGCCCAGCCCCAGGGGGTGCGTAGGGTGGGTAGGCAGGTCTGGGTGGTGGAGTGGAGGGAAAGGAGGGGACATGCGGTGGGCCCCTGGATGGAGACCAGGAGTAGGCTGGTGCAAACGAGGCGCCTGGGGGAGGCTTGGGGAAGCCTGGTGCGGAGTCAGCAGCCTGCAAGGGTGGGTACGTGGCACCCGGAGGAGGCTGGTAGGGAAGGGCAGGCTGGGCGCTGGGCTGAGAGGCAGCAACGTGTCCTGTCGTGAGTGGGGAACCTGCAAAAGGAGCAGGTGGGAGAGCGCCGTGCGCTGTGGGGCCAGGCGGCATGGCTGGGGCCGGGCTGTAGGGCAGAGGAAAGGAAGGAGCCCCTGATGGGACGGGCAGTAGCTGCGGTGGGTCCACGGGTGCACAAGGATGCTGCTGCTGCTGTGCGTCCCTGACAGGCTCCTGTGGTGCTCGTGACTTCCGCAGCACCTCCTGCAGCTTTTCCACCCTGACCCGGCGCAAGTGGGACAACTTCCTCATCACCAAGAACTGCTCAAGGAAGGTCTCCAGGACCACCTCACCCTCCAGGAACTTCTCAGCCATTTTCTGGAAGAGAAGACAGTACAACATCCCTCAGTGCTGCCTCCCCAGATCCACTTTGGGATTGACATCTCCCTCAGGACCGCACCACACAGAAGCAAAGAAAGAATAATCCAACCTTTTTTGGAGCGACAATGTCAAGCTACAGAAAGATAATCCTTGATTTAAGGGATTAGGTTTGGGAGAGTAACTGCAAATCTCTTAGAACTAATCACTTGAACTGCTAATTGTTTCAAACCTTAAGCTCACCTCAGACTCCTCTTCAATTTTTTGGCTTTCCACCTGCAGGAGATCCAGCAACATTTGAGGATGCATTGCGGCTGAAAATTTCTCTGGGGAAAAGAGCAGAGAAATAAACACAGAATGGGGCAAAAACGTTAGTACACTGACCTGTCTAACAGAGCTTGTCACCTATTCCACAGCTTTGCACTGAGACACAAGGAAAACCTAAAGCAGAAGGAGTTCACTGTCCTCATTTCTGTGCCCCACGTGCCTTTCCGACAGTGTCTTCCCACCTTGGAAAATGTTGGTGTAAGGAAAAAGTCTAAATAGGAAACAGTCTTAACCACTGCCATACCTGATTGGTACCTAAACGCAGCTTATAAACAGAGGAGAAAGATCTTTTACACAGGCAGAGAGTGACAGAATGAAGGGAGAAGGGTTTAAAACTAATAAAGAGGAAATCTGGCTGAGGATGAGATTCCTCACTCAGGGTACAGTGAGGCCCTGGCATAGCTTCTTGACGAAGCTGTGTGTCCCATCCCTGGAGATGCCCAAAGCCAGGCTGGATGGGGCCCTGGGCAGCCCAATCTGGTGGGTGACAACCAGCCCACAGCAGTAGTTAGGGCTGGGGGGCTTTGAGGTCACTTCCAACTCAACCACTGTGTGGTTCTGCAATTATACAAAAGGAAATGAGACTGAAGCCACTCACCCAGCTTTGCCTTCTGCTCCTTACAGCGTTCAGTGAGGTTTTGCAGCTCCTCATACTTGCTGGAGAGCTCAGAACGTCCTGTCTCCAGAGGAACCTGGAACTTCAGGTTCTGCTCAGCAAGGCTGCGATTGGCAGCGAGCGCCATCTCCCTCTCCAGCTGCAGCTCCTGCACCTGAGGAGCAGAGCCCACGGTCAGCACAGTGCCACGCAGCCAGCCCTCACCTGCCTGCCTCACTGCTTACCTCCCTGGACTCCAGGGCCAAGCGCTCGATCTCTGCAGCATCCTCCTGCAGAGCCTGGAGCTCCTCCACAGTACGGTTCTTCAGGGTGTCCATGCTCAGACAGCCACGGCCTCCTAGAACAGGGAAAGGAATTCAAAAAGGCAGTAAGGCTGGAAAACATCACTAAGATCATCCAGCCCAGCCCACGCCCACTGGGCCACGTCCCCCAGTGCCACATCTCCGTGGTTCCTGAGCACACCCAGGGACGGTGACTCCACTACGCCCCCCGGGCAGCCTGTGCCTCACCACTCTTTCCGAAAAGAAATCTTTCCTCACACTCAGCCTGAACCTCCCCGAAGTCAAACCCAGCCCCCCGCGATCAGGCAGCGATCCGATTAAGGATACAGAAACAGCTTCAGTTCTTACTCACAGAGACCCGGAAGGCCGCTCGCTTGCACTAGGCGCTCCTGTCAAAGTTCGCCTCCCTTCGGCCCGCTTCTCCCCAGCACCGTCCCCGCTCAGGACCCAGCGCGGAGCCCCTCCACCAACGCGACGATGCCCACGACAGCACCGAAAGGCCGCAAACACCGGCGGGCGTAAAGCCCAGCCGCGCTCCGCCCGGCTTCGGGCCGCCGGACTGCGCCGCCACTGACTTCCGGCGCCTCACCGGAAGTGAGCGCCGCCGCTGCGCGCTGAGGGATGTGGCGCCCCCTGGCGGCGAGGGGTGCGTGACGCCGCCGCCATCTTGTGGCCTGGACTCGGTGTGGGCTGGGTTTGTGGCTGTAGCTGAAGCGGGGCCTGGCTTCTCGAGCCACACTGCAGGGCTTCCATGCAGGGAGCTCCTTTGTGTTGTGTAAAGCATCTCACGCTGAGTAGCAGCTGCTTCTCACAGAGTTGCAACGGCTGCTGGCTCAGGTGGATCAGAGTGCTGCTCTTGCTGCTCTGCTGGCGAGCCCTGCAAGAAATGCAAGAAGAGCAAGTCCTTGTGAATAGCCTGCCTTGCATAAAGCAACCAATGTGAGCAGCAAGGCAAACACACCTGCCATCCACTTGTGGTCTGCAGAATGCTGCCACGTTTCATGGAACCATAGGACCACAGAACAGTTGGTTTGGAACGGACCTGTAAGATCACAGAACCACAGAATGGTTGGGTTGGGAGGGGCCTCAAAGCCTCCCCAGCCCCAATCCCTTGTGGGCTGGTTGCCACCTGATCAGGCTGCCCAGAGCCCCATCCAGCCTGGCTTTGAACAAGCACCTCCAGGGATGGGGAATCCACGGCTCCCTTCCGTCAGGGCCTCATCACTTTCTGAGTACAGAATTTCCTCCTCATAACTGATCTGAATGCCTCATCTTTTAGCTTAAAGCTCTGTGCAGACAGTCATGAGGAAGCGTGGAACACAAAGGGGACCACAGCAAGGTCATGGCAATATTTCAGAGGTGCTGCCATCAAAACACACGGCTCCAGAAAGGCACCTCTGGTTTCCGTGTGCCACGTGAGGCCCTGTTGGCTTCTGTATGACAAACATGAGTCATACAGATCTGGTTCAGTACCCAGTGGTCCAGTCGGTGCATAACAGGGATGATAACCTCAGCAGAACCCAATGTTATTGCAGGAAAGGGACATGAAATTCCGAAGGGAGATTGATATTTTCAAGGAGGATCGATAGTGTGAGGAACAGTCTCCAGGGACATGAAAGGGCTGGAGCACATCCAGCTCACCATTTGTCAAACTGTAAGGACTGAGTACGGTATAAGCAGTATTGTATGTGAATGATACCATTGAGGGGAGACTTGATGAGTGGATCTGATGTTGTTCACAGCTAATTGGGCACCAAAGTGGGAGGTGGCAGTACGAAGCTGGAGCAAAGCAACACAAAATCAGTGCAGGGTTAAAAAATCTTGTACAGAATTCAGCTCAGCAGCCCTGATTCTGTCTCACATATCACCTTTGGTTTTTGGTCTGGCCACGTTCATTTGTGGTTTTGGTTTGATGTCCCTTTGAGCCTAACAGTCACTCAACTTTCTCAGCACCACATCGCAGATGTGGTTCACAAGGGAGCTGCAGCCCAGCCAGCTCCCTTCCTGTATCTGCTCTCATGTAACCCAAGGGCTTCAGAAACCATGTGCTTCAGCCACAGGCTGATACTGCGGGTGGCCTCAGACACTGGCTGGGTCTCCCACAGCAGATGGGAAGAGCTGGCCTCACCATCCAAAGGTCCTGCCCAGTAAGGAGCCAACATCTCTCTTCCTTTATTGATATTAATCAAACCTTGCTACATCAAGTTCTAGGAATTTGACACCTCAGGAGAGTCAAACCAGACTCCTGTCCTCTCAGTCTGCCCTTACAGAAGGGTCAGGAAAGATGGAACAGGGAGAGGAAAACAAGTTTGCTTCCTTGATCTGCTGTTACCAGGATAAACTATATCTCAGGAAGGTGACTTTTTTTCAGGCTGAGCCTTTTGAGCTGGCACAAGTAGAGCTCTAGGAATGGATATCTTTTCCTCAACAGAGCAAGGGTAGTTCTGCCTAGCACCAGGTCTGTTTGGTAGGGCTTTTCTGGAGCTTCATCAACAAAGTTCCTCACCACATGATTTGGCCCCTGGGATGAGGGGGCCAATATAACATATGATAGTTCAGTGCAACATCAGTGTTGGTGCCCAATCTTGTACCATTCCCATCCAGACTTTTTGTGCACCTAACCACCAGGGATGGTCTGGTGCAACTGATTCCCACCTTGTCTTTGTTGTTGCTGACAAAGCCACACAGGGATCCAGACAGAGCTATTTGCCACTCAAATCCAAGTCACCTAACCTTCTCGTGTGTTCAAAAGTAAGGCATCTTTTACCCTGGTTTCCCAGCAATGATGACACCTTGGGATGTGCAGATTTCTTGATTGTGTCTTTCCTGGCTTGAATACAGTAGCTGCCAAAAGGCATTTCCAGAGCAGCCACATCTCCCTGACATTGCCCGGCTCTTGATCAACCCATGACTGTGAAGTGAGGTCCCCATGCTCCATTTCCTCCCTGTCTCCACTGTTCGTTAAAATGACCAGGAACACTCTGTTCTCCCCCCTTCATAGCCTGCTTCCCATCGGGATAAGATTATGAAATCAATAGCCCTTGGAAACAAACAGTTTTCCGAAAACTTCCTTTAGGCCTCTCAGTGGAAAAAACCTGCATTTCTTATCAGGCACATGCAGCTTGACGTATGAGCAAACAGGCAGCAGCCCCGGGCTTCACCCCCCTGTATTGGCCACCAGTCTGGTCCTACTCCTTGCCAATGAGTTGCCTTCAGGCTCTGAGCCCTTCTTCGACCTTCACCTGCCCCTGGGGGGACATCGTGGATGTGAGTGTGGCTGTTGATGTCTGCGGGCCTGTTCATTTGGGAGAAGTCTCAGCAACAGTCCTAAGAAAGAGGAAAGTCAGCTTCTGGCCAATCTCAGAGCTGCTCAACCCCTGGAGCCACCTGCCTGCCCTTGTTGATCATAGAAAAATATGATGGCTGAGTTGGAAGAGATCTTAAAGCCTTCCAGCCCTAGTCCCTGCTGTGGGCCTGTTGCCCCTCACCAGATCAAGATGCCCAGGACCCCATCCAGCTTGGTGTTGGGCACCTCCAGGAGTGGGGCATCCACAGTTTCCATGGGCATTCTGTGCCAGGGCCTCACCACCCTCTGATGACCGAGGCAGCTCAGGGGGTCCTCCCATGGGTTCACCCTGACCTGTCCCACGATGAGCAACTCTACCTTTGGTGGGAGGGTTGAAACTGGATGGGCTTTAAGGTCCCATCCAACCCAACCATTTTGTGTCTCTATGATTTAGGGTGTTGAGAAGTGGCCTTCTTGCCCAGAGGCACATCTATCAGAACACACATGCGGAATGTGGGTTTTTTTTTGATACAGGAAAACCTGCTCACAGAGCTACTTTTCATCTTTGAGCCCACTTATTGCTGCTCTGGAGCTTTTCTTGCTAACATAGGTGACCATGAGAGTGGCCAAGTTACAGAATACCATAGTTTCACAGCACCAGTCCCGATCGTGAGGCTTCCTTCAGTTTGTATTTTAAATGCAATAAGAGCATTTGCCCAAAACTTCTTTTCCCAGCAGGAAGATTGCCATATGGGCATGCTGTTGTCCCCTGCCTAGGGATATCGGGCATTTCAGCCCTTCTGCCCTTATCATCTCCTGCTAGACCCTACTCGGCTGCTCTCCTTTCCTCTCCCTGGTGAAGTTAGCATCCATCTTCCTGTCTCTCCTTGCAAAGTGGGGCTGAGGCTGGCACTCACTGCTGCAGGCTCTCTGTTTTCCTCCTGTGCTCTGTGCACAGGACAAGGTGACCGTGCCGGCTCACGCGCATGGCACCACAATGCCCGAACCAGAGCTGAGCACCTCTGATGCAACCACACGTGGGTGAGCTCTGTGTCGTCCTGGCCAGCAGCATCCCCACTGGGTCCCACTTTCATCCCCTAATTGGTCCCAGTTTCATCCTCCATGTCTGCAATCAGACCAGCATCTACCTGGGCCTCCCCATGGCACTGCAGGACGCTGGGATGTGTTTCTCCTGGGGCCTGAGCCTTCCCTAAGCATCCGGTGCCCCAGTGGAGGGGATGGCAAGCCATCACCTTGACATTCCCCTGGTGTCCTCTGCGGACATTGCGATAACTCCCACATGGCCGTTTGCCTTTCTTATCGGCGCTGCTGGCCAAACAACCGTGGGCTGTATATAAGGAACTCAACTGGGGCAGCTGGCACATTGGCACTTCACCATTGGTATCGGCAACTTGCCACAGAGAACCATGATGAAGCTGCTCCTGCTCCTCAGCTTGGTGGCCCTGGCCCAATGTGACATCCGCAGGTGAGCAGTGTGGTGGTGGGTATGTGATGGGGCTCAACAAGGACAGGGGGCAGCTCACAGTGCCCAGCCATAGCCACGGCCAAGGCACAGCATGGGTGTCCCCCAGACTTCCGTGCCCCGATCCCCATCCCTGCCCTGAGCCTGATCTCTCCCACACCTCAGGGTCCCGCTGCAGAAGGGAAAGTCCCTGCGGAAGCAGCTGAAGGAGCATGGCTTGCTGGAGGATTTCCTGAAGAAGCATCCCTACAACCCAGCCTCCAAATACAACCATGTCTTTACTGCCACTGAATCCTATGAGCCCATGACGAACTACATGGATGTGAGCAGGGGGCAGCCACAACCCAAGGGCTACCAGCCCCTCACCAACTCTCTCATCACCTTCCTATCCCCCTAACCTCCTTCCACAGGCTTCGTACTATGGCACCATCTCCATCGGCACCCCGCCGCAGGACTTCACTGTCATCTTCGACACTGGCTCCTCCAACCTGTGGGTGCCCTCTGTGTATTGCAAAAGCCTGGCCTGCAGTGAGTATCCCTCTCCCTGAGGGCTGGTGGATGGTGTCCCCTTTTGCCACGTGTTGTCACCTTGCCTTCAGTGCCCAAGGGTGGGATGGGCTGTGACCATTCCTCTCTCACACCTGCAGGCAACCACAATGTTTTCAACCCCTACAAGTCCTCCACCTACGTGAGCACCAACGAAACCGTCTACATCGCCTACGGCACCGGCAGCATGAGTGGCATCCTTGGCTATGACACTGTGGCCGTAAGGCAGCAGCGATCCAGCTGCTTGTGTCACGGGACGTGGGGACATGGGGATGCCACATGCCCCAACCCAGCTCATCCTGCTCTCCCCATCTCTCCTACCAGGTCTCGAGCATCGATGTCAAAAATCAGATCTTTGGGCTGTCTGAGAGTGAGCCTGGCTACTTCTTCTACTACTGCAACTTTGATGGCATCCTGGGCCTGGCCTTCCCCAGCATCTCCTCCTCTGGGGCCACCCCTGTCTTCGACAACATGATGAGCCAGGACCTGGTGTCCCAGGACCTCTTCTCCGTCTACCTGAGCAAGTAGGTCCCACAGAGAAGGTTGTCTCCTTGAGGGTCCCTTGGAGGCTTCAGCATCACATCCCCTCGATGCTGCGGGGATCCTGGGCCATGGGACCGCTGTACCTAATGGCTGCTCCTACAGGGATGGGGAATCAGGCAGCTTTGTTCTCTTTGGTGGCATCGACCCAAATTACACCTCCAAAGGCATCTACTGGGTCCCACTCTCTGCTGAAACCTACTGGCAGATCACCATGGACAGGTATTCTTGGCAGTGATGGGACAGGGTGAGGGTGGTGACATCCCATATCTCACCTCTGGGCTCCGTGCAGGGTCACCATCGGCGAGAAGTACGCCGCCTGCCACCTCACCTGCCAGGCCATCGTGGATACTGGCACCTCACTGCTAGTCATGCCCGAAGATGCCTACAATCGTGTCATCAGTGACCTGGGTATCAGCTCTGATGACGAGGTGAGGCAGGAGATCCTGGGGACCTACAGGACTCAGGATCCTCCCTGAAGGCCAAGGTCCTGCCATGGTTCCAGGACACGTGGTTCCAGAGGGGCCACTGACCCCATATTCCCAACAGATCAGCTGTGATGACATCAGCAAACTGCCTGATATCACCTTCCATATCAATGGCTATGCCTTCAACCTGCCAGCCAGCGCCTACGTGCTGAACGTGAGCACCCCATGGGGGTGGTGAGGGGGATAGGGGTAGGGATGGGATGGGGATGGGGATGGGATGGAGATGGGGTGGAAATGGAGATAGGGGTGGGGATGGACTCTTCTGGGTGTCCTGGGCAGTTGGTGATGGTCTCCATCCTTGCCCACAGGAGGATGGGGCCTGCAGCCTTGGCATTGAAAACATGGGCACCCCCACTGAGTCGGGTGAGCAGTGGATCCTTGGCGATGTCTTCATCCGCAAGTACTATGTGATCTTCGACAGGAGCAACAACAGGCTGGGGTTCTCTCCCCTGTCCTGAGCCCCTTCAGCCCCTGGCTGGGCCAGACCCCACTTTTTCTTTCAGGCTGCTGCTGTCACTGAGCACAATAAAGCCTTGGAAACGCATTCATGTGTTGAGTTTCTCTGGGAAAGGGTCAGGTCAGGCTGCAGCATCTCCATGGTGCTGATGATGTCAGGCTGGGCTCCTCCTGCTGGTGGGGCCCTTTGTTTCCCCCCACCGTGATGCTTGCTGGCCACAAGTATGCAGGGTCCAGGACAAAACCATCACCATGCTGGCAGGGCTCTCCTAAACTGTGTTTGTTCCTGGCACATGGCTCGCTGGCTCCTGTTGGCAGCACCTGCACTGAGTCCCTGGCAGCTCCCAGTTGGCTCATCCCCAGCCTCCAGCAAGCCACACATGTCTCCTGTGCACAGAAGGGACAATCAGAAGATTCATCCCAGGGATGGGATTCATCTAAGGATGGTGCTAGTGATGCTGCTTGCTGCCACCTGGGTGCCACTGCATCCCCCAGCTCCCTGTGGTTCACCCAGCTGTGCAAACACCCCACATCTCCAAGCAAGGCAGTGGGCAGCCTATAAGTGACAGAGGGCAGTGGCATGACAGCAGGAAGCTGATAGGTGTCAGGGGCCCAGTGCCAAGGCAGCAGGTGGCCAGTAAGTGTCCCCAAGTGGGATGAAAGTGCTGGTTTATCAGGGTGCTGGCACGCCTCATCTGGGAGTGCCTCTGCGTGCTGTGATTTAAGGGCAGGCACCCCACAGTGCAGCACTGCATCCCTGTGCCATGAGGTGGCTGTGGCTGATGGTGCTGGCAGTAGCCACCCACACCCTGATGACAAAGTAGGGAACACTGGTGGTCATGGTGGGATCCCTGTGGTTGTCGCTGTGCTCAGCTGCAGTCCTTCCAGGACAGGTGCGGTGCAGTGACAGCTCCAGTTACAGCAATCCATTGTGCATATTCTGTTGCTTTCTGTTCTGATAATGTGTTCAAGGAACGTTTGGATTTTGTGTTGGGGGACATGGTTTAGTGAGAACTCTTGGTGATAGGTGGATGGTTGGACTGGATGTTCTTGTAGGTCTTTTCCAACCTTGGTGTTTCTGTGATTCCGTGATTCCCACAGGGTCATCTTGCAGCAGGAAGACAGAGCAGAGTGCTGCAGGACAGCGGGGTGCTGGGGGAGCTCCTGCTGCAGCAAGCCCTCTCCCCAGCAGTCGAGCATCGCCGCACCACCACCATGGAGCTCTTGGAAAACTACATGGATGTGAGCGTGAGGGGCTTGGCAGGACCCCAGTGCCTGGGGGATTCTGTGGGCAGGGGGCAGTGGAAGCCTCCAACATGCCCTGCATTGGCAGCTGAACGCTGTCACTATGGAAGATTGAATCCCTCCTGCCCTGCTCAGCTCTCTCCCCCATCCCTCCCACCTCCCGAGGCAGCCAACCACCAACGCTTCGACCTGGCTCGTTCCTCCACCCACCGCAGCGTGACCATGCTATGGTGCTGGCAGCATGGCTGGCGTGCTGGCCTACGACACCGTCACGGTGATCATCCAGGGGGCACAGGGTGGGGTGAGATGTGGTGCACCCCAAGCCTCCCCGCTTTCCCCATCAGGTTGGGTGCAGAACCAGATGGTTGGGCTGAGCCAGTGGGAGCCCGGCTCCTTCCTCGTCCACATGCCCTTTGATGGCTTCCTAGGACTGGCTTTTTCCCACATTGCCTCCTCCGGTGCTACTTCGCTGTTTGACAACATGATGAGCCAAGGCCTGGTGGCTCAGGACCTCCTCTCCATCTACCTCACCCTGTAGGTACTAGCAGCATGTAGGCAAACTCCAACACACTTGGGGCCAAAGCATGACCAATGGTGAAAGCTTCGCATTGGGCTGACCCCAAGGCATGCACAGCTCCCACCTGGGAGCAGAATTCTGCTCTGGAAGGGCACTGGCACCCCATGGGCACCCCACTTCCACAGTGATGAGTGAAATGGCAGCTTTGTGTTTTTTGGTGGCATCAACAGTTGCCACTTCACTGGGAACCTGAGCTGGATCCTGCTGACTGCCCAAACCTACCGGCAAATCAAGGTGGACAGGTAGTGCTGGCACGTGGCATGGGTAGGGGGACTTGTCACCAGGATGACAGCCTGCCTAAGGGACATGCCGTGCCTCCAGATTCACTATGCATGCCTCCCCATCGCCTGCATCCATGGCTGCCACGCCATCCTGGACAGCGGCAGGCCCTGGTCTCAGTGTGCGCCACATCCAATGTAAGATGGGAGCCACACGCAGCCCCAGTGGTCTGGTAAGCACATGGGGATGAAGGCAAGGACAGGAGAGTGGTGGCTGTCCCCTCAATGGCAGCACACAGAAAGATGCAGCTCCATTCTGCCCATCTTTGTCTATCGTCTTTGTCATCGCCGGCGCTCAATTCCTGCTGCCAACCCAGTCCTACATCCTCCAGGTGAGTCCCAAGCCCCAGCACACCGTTCCCACGGGCTGCCCACCACTCACTACATCCCCATCCACCCAGATGGAGGATGGCTCCTGCATGAGCGGCTTTGAAGCCTATGCTCTGCCCATGGCCACAGGTGAGCTATGGATCCTTGGCAACATCTTCCTGCGTCGCTACTGCAGCCAACAGCATGGTGTGGCTGGCGCTCGCCGCCTAAGGCACATCAGTCACAGAATCACAGAACCATAAAGGTTGGAAAAGACCTTTAAGACCATCCAGTTGAACTGTGGACCCATCCCCACCGTGCCAACTGACCACGTCCCCCAGTGCCACATCTCCATGGTTCTCAAACGCCTCCAGGCGTGGTGACTCCACCACCTCCTGGGCACCCTGTGCCAACGCAGCACCACTCTTCGATAGGAATATTTCCTAATATCCAGCCTGACCCCCCCAGCGCAGCTTAAGGCCGTCATCTCTTGTCCTTTTGCTAATTACCTCCTTTGAGGTAATTACCTCCTCTTCGCTGTAGAGAGTGATAAGATCCCTAAGAGCTGCACAGTTCTTCATGTCCCCAACAACAAGTGGGGCCGGGCTGGGTGCATACAAGGAGGAGCCTGGAGCGTAAATACTGGGGTAACTTTATTGGGGGGTGGAAGAGCACTGGCACCCCAGCCCCACAGCCTCTGGCACCATGGAGTGGTGAAGGACTGGGGGTCCCTGTGCCCACTGCCCAAGGATGTGTCACCACCTCTGGTTGCTCGGCGCATTCACTGCGCACCTCAGTGCCCCATCTTCAGCTGTGCCTGGCCAGCCAGGCCCGCTAATCCAGCAGCCTCCTCCAGGTGTGGGTGATTCTATGTGTCCATGTCCGCGTCCCCAGGCTGTTCCTGAGCGTCCTGCCTTGAGCTGGGGCTGCTGCTGAGGGCTGGGGATCCTGTGGCCTTACCAGGGCAGCCCAATGGGGGGCTTGGGGTGTTGGGAGGGGGCTCCCCCCCCCAGAGAAGGGCTGAGGGGGTTGGTGTGGAGCAGGACCTGGGCCAGGCGGTGGCGGGGGGTCTGGGGTGTGCCCTCATGGGATGGTGATGGGGACAAGGATGGGGATGGAGATGGGGATGGAGATGAAGACAGGGATGATGGCTGTGGGGTTGGGGATGGGGACAGAAGTGGAGATGTGTCACTGCTCTGCAGAAGGCTGTCTGCTGCAGAGAGAGAGAGATGCCCACATTTAGCTTCATTCCCCCCTAAAATTCCTGCATCCCACACTGGGGACAAAAGCCAGGTTGGGGCACCCACATACAGAGGTGGTACCTTGGCAACGTGGGCAGCAGGCAGTGGGCTCAGTGCAGGACTGAGGACACGGCCTCTCCTCGCAGCTCACCTCCCCGAGCTGTGGCACAGCAGGAAGAGGGTGATGAGGAGGATGAGGGGGATGAGGAGTGCAAGGAAGAAGGAGGCGTGAGCTCACCTGGCAGGTACAGCGGATGCAGGGCCGGCCCTCGGGGCTGAAGCTTTGCCCATTCACCACTTTCCTGCCCTCATAGTTGCAGTCTAGGGGGACAGTGCTCGGAGCAGGGGTGGTGGACACATCCTTGTGTCCCCATGTCCTCACATCCCTATGTCCCCCTGTCCCCTTTGTCCCTGCATCCCCACACCCACATGTACTCACGTCCCCGTGTTCTCGTGTCCCCGTGTCTTTCTGTCCTCATGTCCCTGTGTCCCCACGTTCCCCTGTCCCCAAGTCCCCATGCCCCCGGATTTCACCTTTACAGACAGGGCAGCACTCGCCCTCGGGGTGGAAGGGGTAGGTGCAGAAGATGGCGCAGTCCACGGGCGAGCAGGCCACTGAGCCCAGCTGGGGAGAGGTGGGGGCTGGGCATTAGTGGGTCAGGGTGCCCAAACGCCCACACCCCAAAGTCCACATGCCTCACCAGGCAGATGCAGCTGAGGCAGGGGTCCAGGAGTGACGGGAAGGTCTCGTTGTTGTAGAAGATCCGCCCCATGTAGGTGCATCCTATGGGTTGAGAGTGGGGTTGCAGCGCCTGGAGTCCTGTGTCGTCACCCTGTCCCTTGCTGTCCCCATCACCTGCTGAGCAGTCGGGGCAGCACTGCCCCGGGATGTGGATGGGGTAGGGGCACGTCTCCACGCAATCTGTCCGCTTGCAGCTCACCGAGCCATCAGCCTGTGAGGGGGAACAAGTGGCACAGACCTTGAAGCCATACAGGCTGAACCCACAGCGGGGGAGCTTTAACACAGTATGGGGGGGGTGGAAAGCCTGTGCAGCTGGGGATGGCAGAAGAGCAGAGGCTGAAGCATGGCCAAGGCAGGAGGCAGCTGGAGAGAGACCCTCCATCCTTCCCTGAGCCAACTCCAGAGATGCAAGGCAAGGCATGAGGACAGGGGATGGGGACACGGAAGGGATGGGGATGGAGATAGAGATGGGGACAGGTAGGAGGAGTGAAACAGAGTAGATTCTCATTCACCTGGCATACGCATAACTCACAGGGATCACCTGGAGACCAAATCTGTCCAATGGGAAACTCTACCCCATTGTCATCCACGAAGCAGCCTGGTGGGGACATGGACATGGCTGGGGAGAGGGCACCTCATCCTGTCACTCTCTGCCACATGTGGGTACACAAACACCACCTGAACCCTGTGGCAATGCATCCCCAATTCCATTTCTCCCAACTGGTGCCCCACACCCCAGCTCACCCGAGGGGCGCGAGGGGTCCTTGCAGCTGAAGCAGCACTGCCCGGGCTGCAGCTGCCTCTGGTGCTGGGGACAGTCCAGCACTGGGCACGGGGCAAAAGAGCACTCCACCTCTCCGTTCTGTGGGGAGAAGGGAGCATCACTCAGCAGCTCTGTGCCACTCACGGGACAATAAGAAGTGCCCCGGACCCACCCGGCAGACACAGGTAGTGCACTCATCCCCATCCAAGCTGAAGCGGGCTCCGTGTGCGTAGGTCTGGCCATGGAAGCTACATTTTGCTGGGCAGGAGGGAGGCAACGAGGGCTGAGATGGGGAGCTGAGCCCACCCAGGACCCCATGCGTGTGGCAGAGCCACCCACAGCCACTCAATCTCTGGCAGGACCCCACCTGGCTGGCAGGAGCAGCAGTTGGGGGGTGAGGCGCTGGGGCAGGAGCCTGGGGGGCACTCGGGGGAGATGCAGGAGATATTGCCAGCCTGCAGAGAGGAATGTGGGGAGGTCATGGGATGAGCAATGGATGTCAGTCCTGGCACGTGGCAGTGCGTCATTTGGATCCCACAGTTCCAGTGTGTCCCATCAATGTCACGAGCATCCGGGACAGGACTGGAGGTCTGCCCCCAGCCCTGTCCCACTGCACAGCACTCACCAGGCACATGCAGATGGTGCAGTTTCCATCTGATGGAGTGAAGACTTCTCCCTCAGTGTGGGCCACCCCGTTGCTCAGGCAGCCTGCAAGCCGGGAGTCAGAGCAGGCCACAGGGGGGCATGGGAATGGGGGTGCCAGGGCTCACCTGTGCAGCTGGGACAGCAGCCTCCAGCCGGGGCGGGCAGAGGGTGGGAGCACGGTATGAGGCAGGTGATGGCCTCGCACAGCACTTGGCCTCCCTGCTGGGGTGGGCACAGCTCAGGCACAGCACGGGGATGTGGGGATATGGAGATGTGTGGATGCAGGTATGTGGAACGCTCACCTGGCAGCTGCAGCTCTGGCACCCTGGCTCATTCCAGCGAGCGCCTGGCTCCTGGGGAGCCCCACGATGCCAGCAGAGAGGAGCTGATGTGGGAGTCCCAGGGGGCGGATCAATGGCATCGTGAGGGGAGGGAGGAATGGATGTGCCTGGTGCCGCGGCAGGAAGGTGAGGAGAGGGGAGCAGGCGGGGTCCCCCAGCTCCAGGAGGGAGTAGGATATGTGTGGGGGAGTGCTGCAAGGACTGCAGGATGGGCGAGGGTGCCAGGATGGCCTTGGGGAAGCCTGGGAGGGAAGGGGAAAGGCGTCAGCATGGGGAGTTTGGGGGTTCCCATGTAGGGGAACAGGCGGTTACCTTCGCAGGACACCCTGTCCCTGCTGAGCCGGTAGCCAGGCCGGCAGGAGCAGAGGAAGCTGCCCAGTGTGTTGTGGCAGGCATGCTGGCAGGCACGGCGCTCACCCGGCTGCCGGCACTCGTTGACATCTGGGGGATGTGGAACACGTTGGTGTCCCCAGCGGTGTCACCCGTGGCACTGAGCACAGCACAGGCACATAGCAGGGTTGGGGTTCCACCACTTGAGGGGGAGTCGTGGTGCCGGCACGTAGGGGAGGGGTGACGGCGCATGGGGAGCTGTCGTGGTGCAGCCCGTGGCAGCAGGCGGCCAAGCCCGCGTGCAGCACTCACCCACGCAGGTGTGCTGGTTCCCATGGAGGTGGTAGCCAGGACGGCAGGAGCAGCGGTAGCTGCCCATGCTGTTCTTGCAGCGGTGCTGGCATGGCGTGGCCAGGCACTCGTCAGTATCTGTCAGGCAGAGGCTGAGGCTCAGCGCCCCAGCTGAGCGGCCCTCCCCAGCCCCTTGACCCCACAGACCCTGGCAGCTGTGGCGGTTGGCGGCCAGCTGCATGCCGGGGCCGCACTCGCAGACGAAGCCACCCTCGGTGTTGACGCACAGCCCCTCGCAGGCAGCGCTCAGGCACTCGTTGATGTCTGCGGGCGAGAAGGGACGGAGCTGGGGGCTGGGGAACGCTGGAAACCCCCCTCCGGCCACACCTCGCTCCCCCCAGCTCACCATTGCAGCGGACGCCGGCGTCCGTCTCCACCATGGAGAAGCCGAGGGGACAGACGCGGGCCACCTCCTGGCACCCACCGTGGTTACAGGAGAGGTCGCAGCCGTACTCCCCGCAGCTTCCTAGCGGCTCTGGAAGGCAAAGAGTGGCTCTGCGGGACACCGGGGGCACCCTGGAAGCCAACTGTGCGCCCTCGGCTCCGTGGCACGTGGAGGGGATGGGGCCCCTACCTGGGCAGGTGACGCCCCGCTCTCCATCGGGGCACGAGCAGAGGTTGGGTGCAATGCAGAAGCCGCTGCCGCAGCCAAAGGAGCAGAGCGCTGCGGGGCGCAGGAACGTGAGGGCGCGGGGACTCCCACCCGGTGCCATCCCCGGCGCCCGTACTCACGCAGGATGCACTGCCCGCTGCCCGGAGCCAGCATCCAACCGGGGCAACATCCGCTGCCGAAAGCCGAGAAGCAGATGTGGGGCCCCACGTGGCGCCTGGGAGCGGGCGGCGAAGGAGGAGGTCACCCTTTGCCGTGCCCCACGGACGTGAGGAGGCGATGGGGGACCGGGGATGGGGACGTGAGGGAGCTGGAGTGCCGACGATGCAGCAGCACGGATCTGAGGAAAGGGTCTCGGGGTACAACGGGATGACTGCGGGATGCGGTGGGACGGAGGGGTGGTGGAGAGGCATCTCTGGGCAGGACGGAGACGTGGGGAGAGGCAGCCCGCGAGGGTTACCATCCGCGGTAGTGGATGGGGCGCACGTGGGCAGAACGCTGCACGCCGCCATCGCCAGGTGCAGCTGGGGTAGGGATAAGGAAAAGGGGGGCAGGCTACCTCTCCACGGCAAAGCTGGCCGGCTTCTTCCTCCCGGAGTACACCCTGCCCTGCCCGCCCGGGAGGAGCAGGGACACACAGGCAGCCCGGACGAGCAGCACGACCAACATGCCAGCGGTTCCGGCGGCACGCTCCCAGCGCTGCCTTCCTGCCTGCCTTGCAGCACGGGGCGCCTACCGCATGCTGGCCCTTGGCCCTGCTCCTCCTCCCGCCCGCCGGGCCGGGAACAATGCGGGGGGTGGAGGGAGGCAGAGCGGGGCGCGCCGGGGGGCCCCGATCCTCCTCTGCCCCAGCGCGGGAGAACGGGCGTGGGGATGCTCGAGCCGAGCCTCGCGCCCTCGCCGCACTTCGGCCTCAGCGCCACCGACCTTCTCCTCCTCCTCCCCGAGGGAGGGGGTCCCCACTCTTTGGAGGGGGGAGAAGGGAGTTCAGCGTCCCCCCTGCTTTCTCCTTTCCCACATCTGGCAGAGCTCCGGGCTGGCCTCTCCCCACCCCTCCTCCTCCTCCTCCTCCTGGCGGCACTGGGCTGCCTTCCCAGCCCTGCACGGGGACCCACCAAAGAGGAGCACGCAGCAGATAGAGGAGCCAAAGTGCAGTGGGGAAGGGCGCGGCGAGGGCCTCCGTGGGGGCTGAAACCCCTCCAGCCCGAACCTCCCTGCGCCCGGCCGGGGGCTGAAGCAAAGGTGAAGGGCAGGTAAATGATTGACGGTGCAGAGCAAAGAGCATTCCCTGCAGCACAGCACTGGGGTGACCCTCTGCCTGCAGCCCCAGGCTTCCCCTGCAGCGTGACCCCAGGGCATCATCAAATGCTGGCTGGAGGGAAGTTGAGAGCGTGGCACCTGCCACCCCGGGTTTGCTTTTAGGGAGGGAGAAGGGCCAAGCACAGATCCTGAGCCCTCCAGCAGAGGAAAGGTGCCTGTGGAGGGTCAGTTGACTTCTCCCATCCCAAACAACAGCCTGCTCCAGGTGGATCGGATTCTTCCCACACCTAAGGCTTGCCCAGCAGCTCAGGGCTGCTGGAAACACGCACACGACTTTAGAATGCTGCCCACCTCTTAGCTGCTGCAGGAAAGGAGGAACATAGGGAAAAAAACTTGTGCTAGCATGGGACCATGGCGTGCATGCACATGTGTGGCTTTTGGAGCAAAACCTGAGTTGCATAGCAAGAAGAAAGGATCCAATCTGGGGTCCTGTGCCATTCTCCCCTCCTCTGGTGGCACAGAGCCTCCTAAGTGTGGGATAATATCTGTGGGGGCTCTGTTAACCCCATGGGTTCCAATGGGGAAGAGGGCAGCTGGGGACTCCTCAGCTCCCTCACGTGCATTTTGGCAACTGCTCAGCAATCAGGACAGCAGCAAGCCAGAGCAGCTCAGAGCCAAATGGAGGCCAGGATAATGATTAATCTATTTCACATGCAGAGTATGGAGGGGCAGGACCCCATTCCGCATGGAGCCCGACTTGATTGTGCCCTTCCAGCTCCTAGCTCTGTACTCCCTGCCCCTGCTGCACCAGGGAATGAAGGAATCCTTAAGTTGAAGGAATCCTTAAGTTCTTTACTATGAGTGGTGAGGTACTGAACAGGCTGCCCAGAGACTCTGTGGATGCTCCTCTGTCCCTGGAGGTGTTCAAGGCCAGGTTGGATGGTGCCCTGGGCAGACTGGTCTAGTATTAAATGGGGAAGTTTTTGGCCTTGCCTGTGGCAGGGGGGTTGGAGCTCCATGATCCTTGAGGTCCCTTCCAACCTGGGCCATTCTGTGTGATTCTGTGAATCCCATGCAACTGTGATGCTTAGTGGAGCGTGGCAGCACCAGCGGGCACACCATTCCGTTTGGACTACTTTATTTGGTAAAACTCCACAAACGAATTGAACTTCCCAGAAATTCCCTCCCTGAGCGAGCCAGAGGTGCTGTGGAGGGAGAGGAGCGTGCTGTCCTGCTGTCCCCCTCCGCTTCCTTCGCAGAGAAATGCTCTGGGCCCACAGATCTCACCTGCCCCAGATGCCTCCTCCAGCCCTCACGCTTGAGGCAGCTTTGCTTCCTCTTCCAAAAACAAACAAACAAAAAAAACCCCAACAAAACCCACCATGGATCAAAAAAGAATCAAAAACGAAAGCAGAAAAACAAACAAACAAAACAATAGCAAAGCATGAACCCAGGCAAGGGCAGTGCTGTGCGTCACCCAGCGAGAGCAACCAGCAAAGCCCAGCACTGGTCGAGTCCGTAGGATTGGTGAATCCAAGCTGGCAACAGCAAGGTGCCCCCCAGATCCCTAACAAACAACTCCCCTCAGGCAAGGGCTGCTGCCGGCGCTGAGTGCAGCCAGGCAGGGGAAGGAAGCCCCTTGCTCTACATGGAGGAAGGTGTCAGGAAAAAGCCCCAAATCCTGCTAGTGGATGCGGGTCAGCTCCTCCACAATCTTGATCAGGTCGTCCACAGTGGCCTCCCTCTTCATCCCACTGCCGTCGTCAATCTGCAGAGAGAGAAAAGCATGACAACGCCTGTAGGTGATGGAGAAACAGCAGGACGTGTGTTTAGGGTTTAGCACAGCCTCCATTTCTGAGCAGTGTCCCCATCTGTGGGGTCACCCCTCACCTGCAGGTTTGCCACCACCTCCTGCATCTTGGGCCTGCTGATGTCCAGGAAGCTTTCGATCAGGTCACCATCAATGAAGCCTGTAGCTGGCTCTGTCTTGCGCTCAGTGTGAAACGATCTCCAGGTGGCACTGTCAAGGAGCCAAATCCACATGGAGTGACATCAATCCCACCCTGTCCAGACAAAAAACCTCTCTGCTGGGTAGCTTGAGGCAGACTGACCATGCTGCCTCACAGAACTGGTCTGGAAAACAGCCCTAAAAGTGTGGCAAGGAAGATCTTGGGAACTCGACATTATTGCACGCAGTTCCTCAAGCACAGCCATCTCCTGGGATCAGAGACAAACCAACATTTGCACCACTACAAAGCCCAGTTTGTTCTCAAGCCCTGCAAGATGTGCTTTAATTCACAAGCCAGCTGCCAGCACCCACTGGCATGGGCTCCCAGTTGGACCACAGAAGGATATAAGGAGTGCTCGATCTTGCCCACGCTCTTGATGACTTTATTCAGCCTGTTCTGCATGTCCAGCAGGAGGTTGTACCAGCTCTCTGACAGCGAGGTTACCAGCCCTATAAACGAAAAGAGGGCGGTGCGAGGTCAGCATCTTGCAGACCCTAGGACCACACTGCTGCAGCTGCCAGCAGGCAGAGAAGGGCAGGACTGCAGTTGGAGGCTGCTCCCTGACAGGGCTGAGACAAGGGTGGGGAGAAGAAGAAACACAAGAATCTCAGGCCAGGGTGCTCCCTGCCCCTCACCTATCATGCCGTTGACCGTGCCGAAGAGAACGGAGCCCTGTGTTGGTGTGGACGTCTCGCCCAGGTTCTGCATGACCAGGGAGCCGTGACAGAAGACATTGACAAACTCTCCCAAGTGGGACAGCCCCACCTCCTGCAAGTGCTGGCGCTCCTCGTCAGTCGTGGCAGCACTGCAAGCCAAAGCACTCCGCTCAGTCTGTGTGGGGGGCGCAGGAGAGCTCCCCCGAATCCCATCTCAGAGCTGAGCATCCTTCTGTCCATTTTCCTGCCCAACACACACCCCATCCCTCCTGCCATGTATTGCTACGGCTCCCTTCCTGCCAGCCCACCTGTCCTTCTGGCACACAAACAGGTTGAAAGCGTTCTCTGCTCCCAAGAAGTTGTCGTCGTCCAGGATCTCTACGGCACTCATCCAGTTTGGATTAAAGTCCCGGGCAATCTGCAAAGGGACACGAGGAGGGGCAGCGAAGCGCATCTTCATCCCACTCAGCAGCCCCATTTGTGAGTGAGGCACGACTCACAAAAGAGTCTGACTTCTCTGCTGAGCCAATAGCACAAACTGCCTCTGGGAAGATGGCGCTGGCCTGAGCTGCGCTTGGATGATGCCAGGGCAAATGAGGCCAGACCGTGCTACAGCCAATCGCACAGGTGCACAGATGGCCCCAGCGCCCCGTCCGACTCCCAGCTACGCTGCATTACTGACTGATGCAGCCAGTCTCAATAAGCCTCCCCAAGTGCACAGCGTCGGGCAGCTCCCCCCTCCTGGCACACACTGCAGGCCTGCAGTTCCCCAGCAGCTGACACACAGCCCAGCCTCCCGAAAGCCTGGGATCTGTTCCTCCAAAAAGACAGGGGTCTGTCTAGAAGAATGTCACCAGGTAGTCCTGTCGTCTGAGCACAACCCTACGCCCTTGTCTTCAAAGGGCTGGTGAGGTGGGCTGAGCCAGGTTCCTCCATTTTCCATCTTCAGCACTGCTCCACTTGCCTGAAGCCTAATGGAACAATTAGCGTGGACCCCCAGCACCTCTGACCAACTGAACTCCATGAAGGATACATCTATTGAAGCCCCAACACTTGTAACACTAAGTTGTCTCATTCTAACATTCAACAGCTTGATACCATTACAGAAACTAACACACCTGCAGTTCAGTCAACCCCCCTTGTGTTGATGGCTGTCAGAAAACACACAGTATCTCTGGAACTGTCTGATAAATCACAGCATCTTTCTATGCATGTGAAGTGATGGGAGAAGTGGAGTTCTTTTGTTTCTTGAAGGTCTTTTTCATCCTAAATGACTCTGATTCTAAATGACACTAAGGGACACGGCTGAGCGACGGGACTCAGCAGACAAGTTGACAGTTGGACTTGGTAAGAAGGTCTTTTCTGACCTAAACAACTGCAAATCTAATACCCAACAGCACTGATACCTCTTCAAAGTTTCCTTCCATGGGCTTGTATGCAAGGAGCAGGACCGACCGCATCAAATCTCCCACAAGGATGAAGTCTCCTTTGGTCTTCAGGTAGAGAGCCATGATGTTGTTGTAATGGTTGCACTCCGTGCGCAGCTCCTTCTCGGCTGTCCACTCATACAGGCGCACCTGGAGGAAGGAAGGGACGAGACTCTGAGCTGGGACTCACACCTATGCCAGCCAAGACACACTGCCAACAGACCCAGCTGACAGCCACACAGCTGGAACAGCTCCCAACTCTGACACATGCTTGGGAAGGAAGCTGCAGTCTCACGAGGGCCCTACCGTGCTGTTGATGCTGGCTAACAGCTTCCCGTTGAACTCCACCATGGAATACACAGCTCCCTTCACTTCCTTCTCAGCCAGGCTCTGCAGCTTGCCTGCAATCAATCCACAGCACACCCAGTTATTTGCACTGTGCTCCCAGGGCCGATAAACCACAGAGGGTTCACACAAGCTGCTACAAGCAACGCTGCTCACTGCCTCAGAGGATCTGTGGGCAAGCAGTGCAGGAATGGGAGGACAACGGAAAGCAAATCCCAGAATGTGATTCTGGTGAGGGAGTCCTGGGCTTCTCTGGCAGCTGGGGAGGAGAGGACGTGCTGTGACAGCCCACAGCTGAGTGACAAAGCCCTGCAGAACCTGCTTAGATCTCTCTGATTGCCCTCAAGCAGCTGGACTTGGCCAGACAAGAAGACTTTGCTCTTACCGTCAGAGTAGTGGAAGACGACGATGCGGCCCTGCTTTGGCTCTGCCTCCTCAGGATACACCATGGCAGTACCCACGATGAAGTAGGTGTTTGGGTCTTTGCCAAGCTTGCAGGAGACCAGGCTAAGGGCATATTCGTTTTGTAGGAACTGGTGAGCATGAAGCACTGTTGCAAAGAGGGAAAGACAGAAACA
Organism: Lagopus leucura; assembly: GCF_019238085.1. NCBI lineage: Eukaryota > Metazoa > Chordata > Aves > Galliformes > Phasianidae > Lagopus > Lagopus leucura. Next base: position 5,804,159 of record NW_024962282.1, read on the forward strand.
GCTGGGTCCCTTGGGGGCCAGCAGGCAGCACCTCCACACACGGGAAGAGCAGCTAAAAGCTCTAAAACTGAACAAAGTGCAGAGTCTGGTGATCCCCTCACTGCCCTGTGCCACCAATCATTACACCTCAAACCTACACCCTTTGGCTGATACTGGATGGCCGATGATGGAGGAAAAACACTTCAACGAAGGGAACGTGTGAGATCACAGGACTGTGCGGCTCTTAGCCACATGCTGATGGACATCCAAGCAGAATTTGGAAAGCACATGGGGCTGGTACCTTCGAAAGTGTGCTGATCAATGATGAGCAGGTTGTGCACCTCCACCTCCTCTCCAAAGGACGTCTCGTGTGGTGCTGTGCTGCTGGAGAACAGCTTGCTGGTACTCACGCTGCTAGACAGGGCCTGGGACACAGAAAGATGTGTCACATCCTTGTGCTACTTGGCATGTACATGCAGGCTGAGAAAACTGGGGACCAGGGGGATGAGTGGGGAGGAGCTCCCTAGGCCTGAGCAACAGAAAAACCTGCACAAACCTGTGGTTTGGCTGAGTAGCTACAGTAAACACAGCTCAGGCATCAGCTGGCAGCTGCCCCCTCACCTGGGTGCTGGCACTGGGTCTGAGTGCAGTGGTGCCCCCGCTGGCGTCTTGCACCTCGATACGACTTGAGAGCACACCAAAACACTGTGATACCTCTTGGTAGCAGATCTTTCTGCAGGACAAAGAGCTGTATGAGCAGAGATACCGGGACGGGCTGCTCCAAGGTGTAGCAACGAGAACAGAACTGCTCTCTTGCACTGACCGCTCTCAGCAAGAAGCCATTGATTCGGCCTGCTTGCTAACCAAGCCCACAACAGAGTAGGCTCTCCCCACGGCAGAGCACAGGCCCCAAAACTAAACTATCAGCTCACCTGGGTGATTCATAGAGGGGAACCGTGCGGATATGCAGCTTCTGGATCTCATCAATGGTGCCAATTGTCAGCGTGCTGTTATTAGCCAATGCTAAGCTGTAAAGGAGGAAAACTGTGAGCAACAGGGCTTGCAAGGCCAGTGGTGAAGCCAAGAATCTCCCTTCTTCCCCTCACCCCCAAACTGTTGATCAAGGTTCCCTTCCCGCACTGCACATCAGTCAGATTAGGGCAGTTTCTACAGCTACTGATGCAGAGAGAGACATAAATGCTTAAGGCCTCAAACATCTCACGTGAGAACCCACCAACGGTACAAAGGACTAACGAGTGCCCTGAGAGTACCCAGGCCAGGACTGTCATACACTGCAAGAGTATCTATGAGGAAGGCCCTCCCTTGATCAGTCAGTGCCAGGCAGGCACATCCTCTGGACAAGGTGGATGTACCACCAGGCCTGAGCAGGACATTCTCATGCAGCCTGTGCCAACACAGAGTCCCAAGTTCCCTCAAGCCGTGCTGTGGGGCGGGCTCACCTGTCAGGATACCCATCGGAGTTGAGAGGACACATGTAGTTCACCTCCTTCAGGTTGACGTTGGAGAAGACCAGCTTGTGGTTGCTGCTGTAGATGACGGTGGGGCGGTCAGAGCAGGCGAACACATTGGTGGTGGACAGGGAGCGGAAAGTCCTCAGGACTGTGGGCTGAGTGCCAAGGGTCACCTTCTTACGGTCACTCAGCAAGCCTGCAGGAAAGGAACAGCAGGTTGGGAGCAGGGCAGCACAGAGCTACGTGGCCGTGATATGCTGGCAGGAAATGAGCGTGAAAGAATGCATCCGGCTGTCAGCAAAGAAGTGGATGCGAGCATCAGGTTCCTTTCTTCACAGTCCCCTGGAGAAATCCACTTACAGTGCCCACAGCCAATCCCCACCCTGTCATAGCGAGGAAGAAGGAACTACTGAAAAAACGTAGGAAAGAGACAGATCTCCTCCAGAAGAATGGGGATAAAAAAAAAAGAAGTACCACAAGCAAGTGAGCACAAATCCAAACACCCTCCCAAGCAGCCCACTAGCTGCTAGGCCCTGTAGTCACCTGTCTCGAGGCTGAGCCCAAAGTAGAAGAGAGCACCGTCCCCCAGTGCACACAGAAGGTAATGGCTGCTCTCGAAGGTTGTCATCAGGATGGAGCGAGGGATAATTTCTGCAGGGAGCAGAAGAGAAGGCTGATGCCACGTGTGGCTCCACCAGGTCAGTCTCTGCTGCCAGCAGTCCCAGGAGAGCCCTACCTCCTCCTAGCATCTCTTTGTGCAGCAGTTCAAAGGAAGGAAGCTTTAGGATGCGGGCAGAGATATCAGTCCAGAGTCCGATGGCACACAAAGGGGACATGCCATTAGTGTCCCCCAAAGGAGTGATGTCCAGGCAGGCAACTTCATGCTCCATTTCGGTGCAGCTGGCAGGAAGCAAAAATCAGATTGAAGTGTCAATCAGGAAGCCTGAAGGCGTCAAGGCTGTGAACCCTCGGGCCAGGAAGAGAGACGGGCACCTACTTGATCTGCCTGAGCTCCTGGGGTCGGATCTCCAGGTAGTAGAGGGCTCGTCCCACAGCCACCACCACCTGGTTGCTGTTACAGGAAGCCACGCTGATGTTCTTCCCGTTGGGCTCTTTCCACTCGCTCATGAGGGCTTTGGGCTCCTGACTGACCAGTCTCACAGAGGCAGAGGTGATCTGAGGAGAGAAAATACCTCTGCTCAGAGCCTGAACAACATCTCCTGTCTGCCATCAGCCCAGGGGAGCGCTGCAGACCTTACCCTGATGAGCAGCAGAGATCTAAATAACCCACAGCCAAGAAGGGCTATGGAATCACAACAGGAAAAGCATCTCTAGAAGGGGCGTTACCTGGATCAACTGCTGATGTGCCACGTTGCCACAGAAGAAGGTCTGCTGATCATCCACAAATCCTGTGAGCTCCGTTTCTTCTACCTCCTCTCCATTTAACATAAGAACCCTAGAAGGGAAAGAGAAAATCTCTTGTATCATGCTCCAATCCTGTTGTATCAGGCTGAGAGCCTGGCATGGCCTTAACCCCACCTCACCTGGTCTGGCCAACAAAGGACAGCACCAGCATATTGTCCATCTCACGATGAGAATCTGACCTCAGGGGCCACAAGCCTGCAACAGAAAGACCACATGCTCACAGTGAATAATCCAAAAGGGGGTGCAAGTCCCCTGCCCGCAGCCCAGCCATGAGGTATGTCCCCACTTGGTGGGTTGTATATGAAAGAATGAACCAACTCACACACCTTTAATTCCTGGCAGGTCAATGCTGGCATGCTCATGAATCCCAATGCCGTTCCGGATGATCCGTAGTGAACCCTCTTTAAAGGCACCCGAGCATGTGACCAGCTGGAGGAAAAGCAGGCATTTACCAACTGGGGAAGCTTCCCCATGCTTCCTTGCAGTGACAGGCTCAGGGGAAGTTGGGATCCTTATCATCCATGCTTCTCAAAGGAAGCTCTTTGGCTGTTGACCCTTCCCCAGCGCAGGAAAGAAAACCCTTCCTCGTGAAAACAGGAGCCTTCCCACCCAGAGAAAGACCTCAAAACCTTCCCTGCACCAGGACAAGCCTTAAATCCCTGATAAATGAATCACAGTCCCTTCCTCCAGTGGACACACCACACGCATCTGCCAGAACCAGACATCCCTAGCACAGAGAAAGGCGAGCTGGAGCCAACATTACCTGCCCTTGGCCTTGTCTCTCCAGGTCTACCACACACATATCAACGATCGGACCGAGGTTGGTGAAGGTCTCCATAGCCACTACATAGGAGCCTTGCTCATTGCTGTCCACGTTGAGCTATGAACAAACACAACCATCAGTTTCCAACAAGAAGGGCCCAGCGAGCATAAAGAATGTAGGGAAAAGAAAACTTCTCCACACGTATTTGCATATCTAATAGAATCATAAAGGCTGGAAAAGACCTCTAAGATCATCAAGTCCAACTCCAACCCATTCCCACTGTACCCACGAACAACATCCCACAGTGCCACGCTTCTTTAACAGCTCCAGTGGGGTGACTCACAACATCCTTGGGCTGTGCATTTCAATGTTTGATCGCTCTTGAGGCCAGGATGAAAGCAAGCACGTATAAAATCCTGTTTGAACACAGGACTAAGCCAGGGGAATGCCACCACTCACCTTCACAAGCTGGGAATCCCCAAGCCGAGAGCCAACAAACACCACGCCGTTGTCCAGGTAGGTCAAGCATTCTGCAATGGATGTCTGGGAATTGAGAAGGTGCAGGTGAACCACCATGAGAAGATGAAAAGGGCACTGCCACGCTCCCCAAGGATCACATCTGAACGCAGTGTAACAGAAAAGCATGGGGAGGGAAATTTGATCCCTTTAGAGAACCCACAGAGAATCCAAACATCTCTGAGGGATAGCGTGCAAGATGAAAAATCAGGTGGCCAGACAGGGAACTGCCCACATCTGGCAGCTGAAAGTTCAGAGCTGACAGCTGTGGAGAGAAAAACATCACCCAGTCTGTGCTCCACAGAGAAGCTACTTCCACTATTTGGCACCTGCAGAGCACCTGCATCCTGCAGAGCCCCCTGGCCCCAGTGAGAAGTGGCAGGGACGCTGTAGGTGGTGCAGAGGTGTCCTACCTCACCAAGCAGCTCCACACGCAAGTCCTTCAGGGTGACTGTGCCATCCATTTGCTCCTCCTTCTCCAGAAGCAGCATGAAGAGACGTCCTTCCATGTCCCCCAGCAAGTAACGGGACCCGTTGGGATCCACACGGTTGTGGCACACAATTGTGCTTTGCTGCATGCAAAGGAATTGTTAGGAAGCCGCTGGAACAACTCCAGAGAGGCACGAAGCCACAGCTAAATCCTGCACAGGGCGCTCCTCTGCACGGATTTGCCCAGGAAGGACCTTTTGGTCATGGCTAAGGCTCTCTTTCAGCCCTGAGCAGCACCTCAGCTGTGCCATCTGTGCTTCCTGCACCACTTGAATGTGGGAACTGGCCCAGCCCTCCGACAAAACCACAGGTTCAAGCTCTGTCACCAACTCTGTCAGTCTTTTTCCCCTTGAACAAGTGCCCCAACCATGCTCACATGGACTTGAGTCTCCAAGGGGCTCGTTCATATCTTTCACTGCCTGAACTGAAACCAGGCTCTGGCCTCAACCAATGTCCAAACCACCTCCTAATTAATCTTTTTCTCTGGGGCCCTAACAAGATTTCAGCTTTCTTGCACCATTTCCAGGAACTCCACAGAGCCATGTACTCCAGTGCAGGCACACACTGCCATCACTACAGGGATCACAAATATCCCTCAGACCCCAGAATGCAGACTGGGCACGGGACAGAACACTGACACTCACCAAATCTCTGCAAGGGGCTCTACTAGGCTACAGCTAAAGTTAAGAACAGATGAAATTCCTGAACCAGAGCGGCTCAGCACCCTCCCAGGTTAGGATTTCTGAGCACAGCACAACAATGGTCATTGCCATACAGAGACCCACCATCACTAACACAGTAGAAGGTTCCAGCTTACAGACTCCTGGAAAGCCACAAGCTGTTCTGGAGAGATAAACAGACTGACAAGCACCTACTATCACTAGGTCCAAAAGCCTTCAAATGAGAAAGCTTTCTTACTTGCACCATTTATTACACACAGCAAGGATTTTTAGCAGTAATCAACCAGCGGGCAACTGAAAATCTGCTAGATTCAGAGAGGACGTTCAGCTGGGAATTTCAGTAGTGTCTGTAGCAGGAGTAAGTTAGGAAATGCACAGTTAAGGTGTTACCTTGATGATGGGTGGAGCTATAGCCAGGTATTTATCTCCATTGTGATAGGTAATGGACTCCTGCCCAATGATGATTGCGCCTCCAAAAGGCTCTGGCACTGCGCAGGGGAGAAGTCTTATCAGTGAACCTGTGCAGCACAACTGAGAGTGAAAAGGAAGGAAAGACACCATGTGCAGCAGGACTAACCTGCAATGACCATGGAGGCTTCGGCCTCGACGTTCTCCTGCTTCCAAGGACCTTTGTTAAACTCCTTCTCACGCAGGGACACCTCGTACGTTTTGACGTGGCGACCCTGAGGGTCCTGAAAGAGGAGGCACAAACATCACATCAACACATAACAACCTCATGTCGCTGCAGCAGAGGCTCCTGAGGTCCAGCTGAGGAACAGCCTGCAGAGAACTCCTCAGTCCAGTGCTGCAAGAAGGGCAGCGCCAGCTGACTGAGAAGGGGAAGCCAGCAGGAGAAACAGATGTGCAGGAGAGGAGGAACTAGCACAGCTGGAGCACATCCTGTCCATTTTACAGCTGAAGTGGGACCATTAAATGGCAAAGGAATTGTTAACACCACTTTGGCATTTCTGGACCTTTTTATTCCTTACAACAGCAGTTCTTAAGCCTTTTGCGTTGTGTTTTTTTTTAATAAGCTTGCTCATCTCTGTGGTATCCTCCTCTGGTTTCAAACCTACACAAAGATTATCTCAGACACTCGCTGCTATTCTCCTTGATCCAAATCCCGTGATAATGATTAACAAACTGAGAAGGAATCAGACAAAGCAGCAGCTTGGATACATTCCGCCTCCACATACAGAGTCAGGCTCCCAGGGACAGCCTAACCCCAGTGCTTTACGTAACGCCTCATGAGTCAGACAGAACTTACATCTCACCCTGCTGCAAGGATGAAACGCAGTTGACAGACACAGAGGCACTCATTTACTCTTTATTTGTACAGTACCTGCTTAAAATGAACAAATCACTAACATATTTCCTTCCAGACCAGGTTGTAGCATGGAAATGTCAGATCCTGTGGGACAAGACCTTTTTCACTTGCTGACTAAGTGTGGAGATCAAGTTCTTCCTTTATGACACCTCTGGGGACTAAGTGGAAACTCGTGCTTCTGCCTAAACTCTAACACTGAGTTTAAGATTTTGGCCAAATCACAGTTGTGCTCTGCCTCAGTTTCCCCAGACAGCAGCAACACCAATCAAATCCATGCAGATATGCAGATCTTCTCAGAGCTGCACACCACCATCAGGTTTCTTGGCTCTGAGGAGCTCACCCATTAAGCAATTCAAAGCCAGAAAGCATCATCAGCCACCCTCGCTGCATAGATCTGGAGCGAGGATGGGCTGAGCTTTATTTCAAACCTCAAAGTTGATGTGGGTGTGGGGGATAAAGACTCCACACACATACATTCCTCATTCAGACAGAAACAGCACTGCCACGTGTTCTGAAAGCTGTTTGAGATGACAAGGGAGAGCTGCGGCTTGTGCTGATGCCCCACCACTGGAGGTGCTCAAGGCCAGGCTGGATGGGACCTTGGGCAACCCTGTCCACACCAGTGGTTGGGCTGAGCGGGCTTGTAAGTCTCTTCCAACCCAAGCATTCCATGATTCTGAGGAAGGAGAGTGCTGCTGCCACATGGCAAAAGAAGCCTATAAACAGGAGGGGGACTCAACTCCTTGAAAGGGTAGATAACTGCAGGACAAGGGGAAATGGTTTTAAGTTGAAGAAAGGAAGATTTAGGTTGGACGTCAGGGGGAAGTTCTTCACAGAGAGAGTGGTGAGGTACTGGAACAGCTGCCCAGAAAGGCTGTGGATGCCCCGTCCCTGGAGGTATTCAAGGCCAGATTGGATGGGGCCCTGGGCAGCCTGGTCTAGTATTGTATGTGGAGGTTGGCCCTGCATGTGGCAGGGGGGTTGGAGATTCATGATCCTTGAGGTCCCTTCCAACCCTGGCCATTTTTTGATTCTATGAGAACTAAGAGCTGCAGTGAAAACGAACTGAATTCACACCACCATCCTGTGCTGGCCCAGGAAGACTTCCTTCAGCTACAAAACAAGCCTGTGGGAGCCAGAAGCATCTCTAGCTCTGCCCACCCATTCTTATAGCACTGCTTTGAGCAAGCTTCAGGACACTGCCAACGCTTCAGCCCCTTTGGAAGACCCTTGGAAACACCGATTTCAGGATCGAGAACAAGGTACCTGATAGACGAAGCAGATGGTTGGGGCCTGACAGCCATAGAGGAACTTCACGTCGATGACCTGGAGCTCCTCCAGGCGGATGTTAAAAGCCTTCAGCTCCTTGTTCTCACGGTCCAGGGGGATGACCTTGAAGAGGCCATCGTAGAGCCGCAGGCCAATCATCCGGCACTCTGGGTCAATGATGCCGATGATACCGGTCTCTGAGGGACGACCGATGCGATCCTGAAGGGGAGATCCACGGAGGCGGGCAAGAGAAAAAGCAGCGAGCTGTGAAATGCTTTGATACACTCGAGCAGAGCCCACCCAATGGAAATCCAGTGCTCTTATCACCCACGGCCCCAGCTGGAAGTAGCTGATATCAGCCCCTCTATGTCACGAGGCAGAACCACAAAGCACAAAGATTAAGTGCTTATTTCCAAACACACTGACAGGATGTGCCCACTTACACCTCCTGACCATAATCCCCTGCTCAGCTTCACTAACAGCAAGCCTGGAAAACGATAGAAAATACCTTGGTTTGACAGCTGATGGAAACCATTTAAATCGTTTGACTGATGAGCAACAAAAAACCAATCCCCAGGATTGGCACCCACAAATGGATCCCTAACCTTCTCAGAAAGATTTTAACTTGAGTAGGTGTGGTAGCAAGGCTCACCTGCACATTTCCATGGGCACGGGTTATAATGTCAATATTGTCACCATTCTGCTTGTACTCCAGGATGCAGGCGTTGTACTTGGCTGTCAGGATGAAAAGCAGATCCTTGCTCTCCCCCTGCAGGAAGGGAGGGAAGGAGGGAGGGTCACAGGGGCTCTGAGAGGTTGCAAGGAGCCACCCCCCATCCCCAGCACACTCACTTTGGGGCGGAAGAGCTCCATGACGGCAGTCTTGCCATACATGCCCACCTCCTTGACAGGCCGCAGCCCCTCAGCTGTCACCACATAGATCTCCAGGCGTGTGTTCTTGGCGATCAGCAGGTTCAGGTCCTCTGCGGAGGTGAAGTGTCCTGGGGTAAGGAAAGAGATGGATCGTCAGCTTCAAACCCTGGGGCCCTGTCGATGCCCTCCCTAGCCCAAACTCAGCTTCCAGCACTCAAAGTCCTGCCAGACCCACTGCGACCAGCTTCACAAGCTCCAGAAACCTGAACAGAGAAGACCCCTCCCCACTGCACCCTTGAAGAGCAAAACTGCTCTGCTCAGCTCTATCCTCCACCTTTGGAGCCCAGCAGCTTCCAGGGAAACACCCTGCCCCTCTTCAAGCTCCCTACTATCTCTCCTGCCAAAAAAAGAGCCCAATATCCCGTCTAGCCCTTCACACTCTCCTAGAACCTCAAGGCAACCCCAGACACATACCCTGGTGCCCCTCACTCCACCGCATCAACCCCAATGCCCACCACTGGATAACCACTGGACATTCCCAGAACCCTCCTTGCACCCACAAACCCCGGGGTCCCCCTGCACCCCTGGGCTCCCCACAAACACCATCCAGGAGCATCATTTCACCTCCAGACTTCCATAATGTCCCTTCCATCTCAGCGCAACCATCTACCCACAACACTCCCAGTTCCTCACTGATCTCACCTCCCCACAACACCCCAATCACTCGCTGACCCGATCTACCCACAACCCATCCCCCCCCGGCAACTCCTCCGTGTGCCTCTGGAGGCCTCCAGTGCCCCCCCAAAACGCAAGGCCGCGCAGATCTCGCCGTGAACGTTGAGCCCCGCCCCGTCCCGCCGGTACCGGTGACACAGCCATTCACGGCCGTCGGCTTCTGCGCCGTCACAACGTAATTGTACGACATGGCAGAGACGGCAACGAGTCCCGTAACCGACCAAACCGCGGCGCGCACCGGGAGCTGCGGCCTAGCGCGGCCACTCCACCGCCCCTTCCGCCCGCCGCGGTGACGTCACCGGAAGTTAGCTCCCCACGCCGCTCTGCCCGCCGGGGAGGACCGCGGAGGGGCAGACGAGAGGGCAGGTGTAGGGGCGGCCCTGGTACCTCGGGGAGGGGCCTCACCTTCAGGGAGGGGCGCTTCCCGGTGGGCCTCCATCCGAGCAGCGCCCCGCGTTGTGTGTGACCGTACCCCCCCATCTCAGCACTGCCCCTCGCGTGTGGGGCTGTGCCCCGCCATCCCAGCAGTGCCCCCGAATGTGGGCTGCACCCAGCCCAGGCGGGACCCGCCCCACCCCACCGAGGGAGCCTGGACCTTGCCCTCCCTCACTTCCAAACAGAGTTTGAACCTGGGTCTGAAGGCTGTGCGGGAGCTGCAGCGCGGTGACAGTGGACAGAACCCCGTGTCCTCTTGGTGCCGCGCACGCCCCAATCATGGAGGTGAGCCTGGGGCAGCACGCAGCCCCCAGCCAGCCTCCCAGCCTCCTACCCTGCTCCCCACCCGCACACCCAGCTCCCCAGCCCCCTACCCAGCCACCCCTCTGCGCCTCCAGGTCCCCAAGAAGCTGGTGTGCTCGGTGGCCAGCTGTGCTGAGGATGCACTGGCAGGGCTGGTGGCATGCAACCCCGGGCTGCAGCTGCTGCGGGGACACCGAGTGGCCCTACGTTCTGACCTGGCTGCCCTGCGGGGACGTGTGGCACTGCTCTCCGGGGGGGGCTCCGGACACGAGCCCGCTCATGCAGGTGAGTGCCCACGCAGGTAAGTGCCCACCCGTGGCCTTGATGCCCCTTGGGCGTCCCCAAGCCCCCTGTGCCTGTTGCAGGCTACATTGGGAAAGGCATGCTGAGTGGCGTGGTAGCCGGTGCCATCTTCACCTCTCCCGCTGTGGGCAGCATCCTGGCAGCCATCCGGGCGGTGACAGCGGCTGGTGCAGGTATGATGACACTGTGGGGCATGGGGACACCGTGGGCCTGTGGTTTGACTTCTTGCTCGCAGTGGGGACGCTGCTGATCGTGAAGAACTATACCGGGGACCGCTTGAACTTTGGGCTGGCACTGGAGCGGGCACGGGCAGAGGGCACCGATGTACGGATGGTGGTGGTGGGCGATGACTGTGCCTTCACCAGCCAGAAGAAAGCTGGGCGCCGCGGGTTGTGTGGCACTGTCCTCGTGCACAAGGTGTGTGAAGATGCAGTGCTCCTCGGCGGTGACATGCGGGCGTCCCTCACCCATCGATGCCTCTTTGCAGGTGGCTGGAGCCATGGCTGAGGCGGGGGCAAGCTTGGATGAGATCGTCACAAGGGTGTCAGCACTCACCAAAGGCATGGGTATGTGCATGGGGCCTAATCCCTGTCCCCAACCCCATCCCTGTTCTTCCACAGTGCCTGATAAGAGGCACCAGCACAGGGTGAACTTCAGCACCCCACGCACCTGCAGCGTGCCTGGGACACAGTCGCCCTTCTGCCTCCCCATCCAACCAACCACGTGCTCAATGCCTGCCCTGAAATCTGGCATGCATCCCTTTCTGCCTTCACCTTTTTGCAGGCACTCTGGGGCTCAGCCTGTCACCATGCAGCGTGCCTGGCTCCAAGCCTACCTTCCAGCTGGCTAATGATGAGATGGAGCTGGGGCTGGGTGAGGAGCTGCCCCCGCCCTGTGCCAAGCTGCTGGGGGGCATGGGTCCACATGACCCTTGCCCCAACCCCAGGCATCAGCATGGGGTGACACTGCTACCCTTCTACAGGGATCCACGGCGAGGCTGGCGTGCGCAGAATGAAAGTGAGCGTTGTTCTTCCACCCCATCCTCCCTCTGTGTCTCCTTCCTGCCCTCACGCTCCCCTTGTGTCCCCCAGGTGATGCCTGTGGATGAGGCGGTGGAGACAATGCTGGCGCACATGACCGACCCCTCCAATGCCTCTCACCTGCCCCTGAGCCCTGGTGAGTCCCCCTGGCCCCTATGCACCTCTTGTGCTACAAGTGGGGCTCTTACTCTGCTCACTGCTCCACAGGAGCCTCTGTGGTGCTGGTGGTGAACAACCTGGGTGGTCTGTCCTGCCTGGAGCTGAGCATTGTGGCTGGTGTGGCTGTGAGCAGTCTGGGTGAGTCACTGGGGACCTCATGGGGACCTTCTAGGGACCTCCTCACTTACATCCTTCTCATTCCTGCAGAGAAGCGTGGCGTCTGTATTGCTCGGGCACTGGTGGGCTCCTTCATGACAGCACTGGAGATGGCCGGGATCTCCCTCACCCTTCTGCTGGTGGACAAGGAGCTGCTGAAGCTGATTGGTGAGCACCTGAAACATGGGGGGGGGTGGCATGGGACCATGGGAATGTGTGGGGTGGCCCAAGACACTGGCCCCTGTGGACATGCAGCACCAGTACCTGGCTACTAGCTGTGGTGAAGTTAGTCTATTAGACTCACTTTCCCCTCCTGCTGCTCCAGATGCTGAGACCACTGCCGTGGCATGGCCTAACGTGGTCACAGGACCTGCCATGAGCCAGAGACCAGAGGTGGAAGCACCAAAGGAGGGAATGGAGACAGCAAAGCAAGTGCCCAGTACAGGTATGGGCAGCAGTAGAGTGAGAGAGGATGCTGTCACCTCCTCGTGCTTCAGTTTCCCTAGCTACTTTGAGGATGGGGGGGTCATGTCTCCTCAGGGCCCGGCATGGAGCGAGCACAGAAGGTGCTGGCACGAGTGTGCAGCACCCTGCTGGGCCTGCAGGACAAGCTCAATGAGCTGGACCGTGCAGCAGGTGATGGGGACTGCGGCCACACGCACGCCCGAGCTGCCCGAGGTGGGTGCTGGTGCCCTGGGAAGTGCCATCTGCTGCGGCACCCCCTCCAAGGACACAGTTCCCCCCTTTTGCTCCTTGCTGGGTCCCCATAAATATCCCCACACCAGGCATGGGGGAAGACCAGCTGTCTCCCAAGAGGGGCAGAGCCCCCCAGGGTAGTTGGGGGTCCCTGTGGGGAGTACCCCAGCCCTTTCTCTCCACCCTACAGCCATCCAGGAATGGATGCGTGCCCAGCCCCTGCCTTCATCTCCAGCCCATCTCTTCTCCGCTCTGGCCGACCTCCTGCTGGACAAGATGGGTGGCTCCTCTGGTGTGGTGAGCCCCAGTGAAGGGAGGGGGCATGTCTCAGGACCCCCACCATCCCCCCCATCACATGCACTGATGTGTTCTGGCAGCTATATGGACTGTTCCTGACAGCAGCAGCCCACCCCCTGCACAACCGCAGCGACCTGCCAGTGTGGGCCGATGCTGTGGATGCTGGCATCGAAGCCATGCAGCGGTGAGTGCAGCAGGACCCCCTGGGACTCCCTGAGTGGGACCTTGTCAAGCCCTCTGCTCCTTGTGCAGGTACGGAGGAGCGGCCCCAGGCGACAGGACAATGGTGAGTGCTGCAATGCTGAGGGACAGAGCCTCTGGCGAGGGTCCCAGTGCTCATCCCCCCACTGTGTCTCCCAGCTGGATGCACTGTGTGCTGCAGCACAGGCACTGCGTGCCCTACGCAGCCCCAGAGCTGACCTGCTTACGGTGCTGGCCTCTGCTGTGGAGGTATGGGGATGGAGTCCTAGGATGGGTGGCACCCAGGTGACATCTGGGGCTGCCTTGTGTGTCCCAGCTGTGTGCTGAGCATACCTGTGTTTCCAAGCAGAGGGCAGAGGCAGCAGCAGAGTCTACTCGGCACATGGAGGCTGGTGCAGGCAGAGCCAGCTACATCAGCTCAGCCCAGCTGCTGCAGCCTGATCCTGGGGCTGTGGCGGCAGCAGCTGTCCTGCGAGCTGTGCTGGAGGGATTGCAGGGCTGAGCTATATCCCCCTGCAGGTCCCCAGGGCCACGGTGGTGATGGGAGAGGTGTTGGCACACCCTGCATGCCCCTAATAAACCTTTGCAGTCCCACTAGAGCATCTATTCTCATACAGACAGGGACAGGATGGTGGGATGTGGGGTGTGGGAGGCAACTGGCCTTTCAGGGACGCATCCCCATGCAAAACGGAACCATGGAGGAAGGAAGCAGCTGGGCTATCCACGTGCCTTTGCCACTGACCCATGGCTGGGTGCCGGGTGGGGAAACCACGGGGTTCATGTGGCTGCAGGCACGGGGTCTGGAGGAGGCTCCAGTCAAGAGACAAAACAGGAACCAGGTCTGCAGCACGAGGTGGGGAACACATGGTGGCTCTAAGGGCTGAGGAACTGGCAGAGCAGCCCCAAAGGATGCACAGGAGCACTGAGGAAGGAAGCCAGCAGTTTATTAGGTGTCCATTTGACTGCTGGGTTGGTTCTACCTCCGCACAAGCATCCCCACAACAGGCAAGGCATGGTGCAAAGGCTCCTGCTGTTCCTGCAGAGGAGATGGAGCCGGGGCAGCCTGTCCTGGGCCAGGTCCCTTGGCACAGAGAGCTTCTCAAGCAGCTCTAGACCTGACTCTCTCAGGATGGCACTGCAGGGCTTTGGCACAGATCGCAGTCCAGGCGTGGGGGATCAGAGCCAGGATCAGAGAGCCTGGGGCTGGCAGCAATGGGAGAGACCTCAGAGGTGTCAGTGCTCAGCACCAAGCAGAGGCTGCAAGGAGATATGCGTGAACCTTCAGCCCGTGCTGCCTGCCACCCCCACCCTGAAGATAAGCCAGCTGGGGCTGTGGGGGGCAGGGGCAGACCCCCAGCTCAGCTCCTCAAAGCCGTACTGGGAGCAGCCCCACAGCAAGGCAAGTACCTGGTGAGTGTCAAGGGAGTCGGCCTCTGGGCGCTTCCAGCTGGGCTTGGCCAGGGCATACAGCACCAGCATCCCAAACAGGATGATTAGGAGCCCCAAAATGTTTGCAAATACGGCCTCAGGTGGAAGGAGTTTGTATGGCACCGACGCTGTCCCATTCTTCCTTTGGAGGAGAATCACAGTGCTCATCTCACATGATGCCCTGGGACTGTGGGCTGAGCTCCCTCCTACCCTGGTGGCTCCATAACACTGCTCCCATGGTCACCTGTCCCAAGGGTGCTGTCCCAATCCGCTGACCCAAGATGAATGCTGCACCAGCTACAAGCGGCCAGTGTATGTGGCAGCATGGCTGGAGGTGACATCTGTGGAGTTAAACCCTCCCAGAAAGCCTTCCTGAACTGCCCCGTCTTCCTCTCAGCCCACATAATTTATTACCCAGGAACTGTGCACCTGGCATGGAGGGAAATCACACACTTCCCTTAACTAAGCCCACATTTAGTTTCACTCAACGCCAGCGTAATCACAGAGAGTCAACACGCAGCCCGAATCCGCAGCACTCACAGGCTGAAGAAGAGCTTCTCATTGATGCCTGACACACAGGAGGCCATGGAGAGCATAATGATGGTGGAGCCGAAGAAGACGTGGATGGGCTTGTAGAGGGTGCGGAGCCAGATGGGTGCATAGGGCAGCAGGAAAGCACTGAAGCCAGCCACCCACTGTGGGGACAAGAGATGAGGAGGGGTGGCACAAGGGGCAGGGATGTGGGGTGTCAGGGCGAGCACTCACCTGGCAGGAGAAGAGTAGTATGGTGCCCAGCCCCAGCCAGCTGTGCAGCGAGTACATGTTGGGCGTTCTGCTCGCATTGTGGAAGTTGAAGACAGCCACCAGTCCCAGCACAGCAAGGATGAAGGCTGTCAGTGCCAGCGTGCTGTGCAGCATCTTCCAGGGCAGCTTGGGGCCACGCCAGGTGGGGGGTAGGCGGTACACCAGAGCCGCTGGTGGGTGACAGTGTCAGGGAGGGACAATGGGACGTCGCCCCACCCCGCACGCGCTGCTTACCTGCTCCATACAGCACCAACATGCCTGTCACCATCAGCACCGGGTGCCAGTTGAACATGCGGGCGCTGCCATCCCAGGCAAAGCCACCTCGCCAGTGCTGGCACCACGCACTGACAAAGGCCACGCAGCCCAGCCCCAGGCTCCCCAGGAAGGTGCAGAAAGGCAGGAAAGGCAGATCCAGCATCACCGCAGCAAGTTGCAGGGTCCTGGGGGGGGAAACAGGAGCTTTCAGCCTTCCTGGAGGCTCCCTGCTGCACCTGCTTAGTTGGATGCAGGCACACTGGGGAGGAGCCACCCGAAAGGGGAAGCAGCTGCGGTGGGGAGGGTGGCCCCATCCAGTGGGGGCAGGCAGGCAGGCAGGCAGGAAGAAACGTTCTCTGCGGATCCCCAGCAGCCCAAAACTGTCCCCAGCACCTCTAAATCCACCCTCAGCACCCTCAAACCGGAGCCTAGCACCTTCAAATCCCACCCCCAAACCCCCAACGTGCCCCCAGCACCCCCAAATCTGGGCCCAGCACCTCCAAAGCTGTTCCCTGCGTTGACAAAGCTGCCCCCAGCGTCCCAAAGAAGTGCAACCCCACAGCCCCAAGAAGTGACGGACAGGCACGGGGCCGCGCTTATTTGCCTGGGGATTTGCATCTGTCCCCAGAAATAGATATTTTTGCGTCGGGGGAAACCGCACCTCAAACCCTCCCGGGACCCGTTGGGCCCCACCTCCCCTTCCCCTTCAGCGAGCGCCGCCATGTTGGACGGCGCCGCTCTAGCGGCCCGCCTCGGTGGTGGTGTGGTCGCTGCCGGGGTGGAGGCCAACGCGACCAACGAGAGCTGTGGATAGAGCGGCCCCCTCGCGCTTCCGCCCCCGCTTCCGTCTGCGGTTCCCATGGAGATGGAGAACGGTGGCCGTGGGTGAGCATTGGGCCGCGGTCAGGGCTGGAGGTGGACGAAGCGGGGACGGCGGTACCGAGAGCGGCATGGAGACGAGACTGCGGGGCTCCGTGGCTGGGAAAAGGCCCGGGGGAGCGCCCCTGTGGATCTCCATGGGGAGGGAGGCCGCGAGCCGGGCTGGGCGCGGTGTGGGGTTTTGGGAGCGATTCTCAGCTTCGCGACTCTTTGTGGCAGCGATATGGGCAGTTCCCGTTCTCCTGGCCCCCGTCAGCTCTGGGCAGTGCCTTACCTGTGAGAGATGGGAAGGAAGGCTCTGGCTCCCTTCTCATCCCCACACCTGTATCCTCCTGTGCGAGCCGCCCCAAGCCGGGAGCATGCGGCTGGGGTGGGGCAATGGACAGCAATGCTGGGTCATGGCGTGCTCCAGCCCATTCCTATGGCATGGCCTGGGGGAGCCGGAGGCACCAGTGTGCCAAACGCTGTTGGGATTTGTCACGGCTTTGACTCTGTTTTGGGTATGCTGGCCGTGCCCAGCCCTACCAAGCTGAACTCTGCTTCCTTCAGGTGCCAGCTGTAGGGAGCAGCGATGCCGAGCTCCTAGCCCTGTGCCATGAGCTGCCCTCAGCACTAGGGATGCTGGGGCTGAAGGCTCAAGCCTCCACCAAAGGAAGATGCTCCGGACCAGCAACTACAGCTTGGTGCTGTTCCTGCAGTTTCTGCTGCTTTTCTACGACCTGTTTGTCAATTCCTTCTCGGAGCTGCTCCGCACAGCTCCTGCTGTCCAGCTTGTCCTCTTCATGTGAGCACCAGGGTAGGAGGTCCGGGCTCTCCCACATCACTCTCTCCTCTCTCTTACTGCATCTCTCTTCTTCTGCAGCATCCAGGATATTGCCATTCTCTTCAATGTCATCATCATCTTCCTCATGTTCTTCAATACCTTTGTCTTCCAAGCTGGACTGGTCAACCTTCTCTTCCACAAGTTCAAGGGGACCATCCTACTGTCAGCAGCCTACCTGGCACTCAGCATCTCCTTCCACGTCTGGATCATGGTAGGCTCGCTTCTCTCTTCTGTCCCCCCCTGTGAAAGGAAGGCCATAATCTCCCACTTGTTGTAGCTATTGGGCTACCTCATCTCAGCCCGAGCCTCAGCACTGTGATCTGCTTGAAAATCTGCAGGGAAAGCCTTGCACAGAAACTCACCACACTGGAGTAGTCCCTGCTGAAGGCCAGGGGACTCCTGCTTTGTTTACCTGGGATGAATCCCCAGCAAACACCAGCACTCAGGCTGGAGGCAGCCCCCTCCCTGCTGAAAACAAGCCCTAAGGGTCCCTGCTGTGTCCAAGCAGCCCCTTCTTCCCCATTTCAGCTCCCCCATCCTGTGCCACAGTCACCATTTGTCAAGCAAAGCAGGTGACAGGTGCTTCCTGTATGCTCTTCAACAGGACTTGGGGAGAGGGTCCATCCTGCTACCCCAGGGCCAGTTTGTGACTGAAGCGACCCAGGGATGTTGTACCCACACTGTCTGGACAGCAGATTGGTGGGGATTTGCAGGGATCTAAAGTCTGAAGCAAGAATAGGTCCTGACTTGCTGGCCAAATCCCCTGAGCTGCTTAACCTTTGGAGCTGGCACCAAGAGCACAACAGCCCTTGTGGGGCTAGCTCCATCCCAGTGGGATCATCAGCACCCCTAAATTAGCCCATGGGTTCTTTCTTGTTTCTGTCTATGTCAGAACCTGCGCTGGAGGGATTCCAGTCGCTTCATCTGGACAGAAGGCCTGCAGACACTATTTGTTTTCCAGCGGCTGGGTAAGGGCTCACGCTTGCTGAGAAAGCAGGAACAACTCTGTCACCTGCCTGAGGGACACCCCACAGCTTAGTCCCTGTGCCCTCACCTCCCTTCTTCCCGCAGCGGCTGTGCTCTATTGCTACTTCTACAAGAGGACTGCGGTGCACCTGGGTGACCCACTCTTCTACCAGGACTCGCTCTGGCTGCGCAAGGAGTTTGCTCACTTCCGTGGTTGATGGCCCCACTCCAGCTTGCTGCCCCCTCTGCAGCTCCTCCCCCTGGGGGGATGGAGCCAAGAGGCTGGAGGGTCCCAGCCCCCAGATGGGGGAGGGAGGATCCATCCCGGTGTCACAGCCCCTGGTGGGATTTGGGCGTTTTTATGAGTAGTAAGGAAATAAATTGTCTACGTTTTCCAATCTGTGTGTCCTGGGTCTCTCCTGCTGTTTGCTTGTCAAGCAGCCTTGGCCTGCTCGGTGTTCCGAAATTCAGGGTTATTCCCACTGGGCAATACCCCCTGGGGTTCTGCAGGCGCAACAGCAAGGGGGAGAAACGAAGCGGGCGGACTGAGGATTCGAACCGCGGGTTCGGTCCTCCAGGGCCATAGAGAGGGCAGGAGAGAGCAGCCGGGCGGCTTCCCGCCGGCAGCGGCGGTTCCCATGGAGATGGAAGATGGCGGCGAGGAGTGAGTGTGGGGCCGGGAGCGGGAGGCGGCGGGGAACGTGAGCCGGGCGGCGGACAGCGGGACCTCGCCCATCCCGTCCCACGACCCCCGCAGGCCGCCAGCGCTCCTCGGCCCCGCTGCAGGTCCTGCTTTTCCTCAACGGGTGGTACAGCGCGACCTACTTCCTGCTGGAGGCGTTCATCTTCGCCTACAAGGGTGAGCTCCCGCCCTCCCCCTCCTCCGCCCCCCGCGCCCAGCCCTGAACGTGGCCGTGCCCGCAGTGCTGCTGCTGCCGTACCCGCTCACCAACCTGCTGCTGGACGTGCTGCTGCTGCTGCTCTACCTCGGCGTTGAGGCCACGCGCATCTTCTTCGGTGAGGCCTCGTCCCTTTTCTCCCTCCCCCCAAGCCCTTCGTCACGCTGTGGGGCCTCGCACTGCTCACCCTGTGCCCTGCAGGTTCCAAGGGCAACCTGTGCCAGCGCAAGGTGCCTCTGGCCGTCTGCCTGGCCCTCACCGTGCCGGCGGCTGTCATGGCGACCTACTGCCTGCTGCTGCAGACCTACGCCCTGCGCCTGGAGGCCATCCTCAGCACCATCCTCCTGCTCTTCTACGCAGCGGAGCTGCTGCTGGGTGGCCTGGCGCTCACCTCCTTCTCTAGGTAGGTGGCACAGGAGGGGAGGGAGCTCTGGAGGTTCTCCTGTTGAACCCCCTGCTAAAGAAGGTTCTCTAGAGTACGTTACAAAGGAGAGCATCCAGGTGGGTGTCCCCACCATCTCTCTGGGCAGCTCGTTCCACTATTCTGTTACCCTCAAAGTCAAGTTCTTCCTCATGTTCAAATGAAATTACCGTGTTCCAGTTGGTTCCCTGTTGTCCCTTGTTCCTGCCACCAGGCGCCTCTAAGAAGAGCTTGCCCCCATCCTCTTGAGCCCTACCCTTCAGATATTGATAAGCATTTATCAGATCCCCTTTCAGCCTTCCCTTCTCCAGGCAGAACGGCTGCAGGGCTCTCAGCCTTTCCTTGTAAGGGAGGTGCTCCAGGCCTCAATCATCTTTGCAGCACTGCAGCAGTTTCTTATCTACTAAGAGCCAGGGAAGCCAGAACTGGTCCCATTGCTCCAGATGTGGCCTCCCTAGGGCAGAGCAGAGGATGAGGAGAACCTTGCTTGCTCTGCTGGCCACACTCTGCACAATGTACCCCAGGGTCCTTTTGGGCTTCTTGGCCATGAGAGCACACTGCTAGTGTATGGACAAGTGTTCGTCAACTGGGACACTATTGGCATTCTTGGCCACAAAGGCATGCTGCTGGTTCATGGCCAACCCATTATCCACCAGGACACCCAAATCCTTCTCTGCAGGTCCCTTCCAGCACTGCTGTACGCAGTTTACACGCATAGGACCCTACACTTGCCCTCGTTGAACCTCATCAGGTTCATCCCCCACCCAAATCTTAGCCTGTCCAGGTCTCACTGAACAGCAGCACAGCCTTCTGGTGGTTGAGCCTCTCCTCACATGTCCTCCTCTGTCCTTTACAGCACAGATGCGTACTGAGACCCTGCAACAGAGGACCACAGCAGCACAGGTACACGAGATGGCAGCAAGCAGGTGGCACTGGCTACATCTCCCAGCCTGTGGCAGTGAGCCAGACCCACGCCAGCACCTGTGGCCAGTGCCAGGAGGGTGCTTCTTCCTGCCTTCCCAGGCAGCGCTGGCCCTGCTGCCACCTGACCCCAAGGCTTGTGACACACAGGTCAGTTCAAGGTACAGAGAATTTTTTTTTTTTTTTTTTTTTTTTTTCAGCATTTTCAGAAGAAATCACTATTTTCCAATAAATATGTATTTTTACCTGGTGCCTCAGTCTGTGGCATCCCCGAGGGCAGCAGGTTGGCCATAGGGTGCTCAGAGGCTTCAGGCACCTCATTACCAGTGCCAACCCCTGCCCTGAGCTAACCTGGGGGGGCACAGAAGCTCTTGGGAAGGCACTGGAAGACTTTGGGTGGGAAGATCATGTAGGTGCTTGGCTTTTGCTGCCCATCCCTCAAATGTGGCTGCACTCCCCTACGACGCACACGCCTTCATCCCCAACAGAATCTCTTCAAAAATGCCATATAAAAGACTGACAATGTCATCAAGTTTATTACACAATTTCCAACCTATCAGAAAGACAAACAAACCTAGTCACTGCGGGCAGGAGGGGCAGCGCCTCGCCAGGTGGTTAACAGGGGTTCGCTCTGCACTTTTCCCCCCACTAATTGGAAAGAAACTATAAACTTGTGTCGTTAAGTAGAAAAAAAAAACAACAAAAAAACAAAAACCAGAACTCACCCACCAAATGCTTCCCCCCAGCGTTCACCTGCTAAGCTGGCAGGCACCTCGTGGTACTTGACAGAATTTTTCTTTTGTGTGATTTTAGCCTAAAAAAAGACCTGTGGAGCCGGGTTTCTCCTGTCCAGCAACAGTTCTGAAGGCGATGCCACCCAACTGGCATCCCGGGGGGCTGGCTGGTGGTTTGGGGCTCCTTAGTTTGCCTTGAACCCTTTGGGCTCCTCCAGTGCACAACTTTAGTTGGAGGGACCTGTATGGGGCTATGAGCTCCTCCTGGGCCTTGAAACAGCTGTGCACAGCACTGTGCAGCCCCGCTGGGCATAGGGACCTCGTGGCCTTGTCTCTGCCACCTGTCCCAGCTTGCAAGTGCACTACTGTGCGCAGAAATGCTGCTGGGAAGGGGAGACACAGTCCCTGCGTTTGCAGCTCTGCTTCCTCTAAAACAAGGAAGGCTCCGTGGGAGAGGCTGGCTTCGTGCGAGGCCCCACCAACTCCTGGCAGCCAGAGCTGCTGCTCTGGGAGATGAACTGGCTGCGATCCTGCTGTGAAAGTTGGGGCAAAGGGGGTGACCCCAGCCCAGCTCTCTTCCAGCTGAAAACGGAAAGCTGCGTGCCTCTGAGCCCCCATGCCCCAGAGGATCTGTCCATTTCCAGCCACTCCTGGAGGGCTGTGAAAGGAAAGGGCTCAGGAGCCTTCCTCCATGAAAATAAAGCACCATTTCTCTTTGGGTCCAAGTATTCACAGAGCAGAGCCCCCTGGCTTTCAGCCTCTCCTCCGGGAGCAGCAGTAGCAGTGGGTGTGAGCAAGGGCTCAGGCCCCAAGGCCACGAGGTGTCAGGGAGTCCCTTGGGTGCCCCAGAAGAGCTGTGGGTGGCGGGCAAGGGGTGAAGCAGCGTCAGTGGCGCAGTCCTGGTCAAGGTGAGGAGATACGAGTCCATTAAAAACCACTTACTGAAAACTTCTGCACGAGAGAGAAGAGAAGAGGGGTCAGCACTGCAGCACCACGCGTCCCCAGCCATCGGCGCAGCGGCACCCACTCTGGCCTCACCTGTCTCAGTGGTGCCGGTCCCTCTCTCTGTCCCTGTCCCGGTGCCGTTCATGCTCCCGGCTCCGCTCCTGGAAATAATCCTCGTGCCGATCCTCGCTGTGCAGGACGTCCCGGTGCCGCCGACTGCTCTCACGGGACCGGCTGGGAGAGCGCTCCCGAGACCGGTGTCTTTTCCTGGGGGGAAGAAGAGCGTTTGGTCACCTGTGGAGACCCCAAGGAGCCGTGCAGCCCCTCGAGGCAGGGTACCTGGCGGAGCTGCTGCTGGAGCCTGTGCTGTAGGACTTGGCTTCGATCCCGTGCAGGCAGTCTTTGAGGGAGGAGAGGAGGACGCGGCACCGCTCGTCGTTGGCAACGCGGGACTGTTTGATGACGGCAATGGCCGTCAGGAGGGTCTCGATGGCATCGCTGTAATCACCTGTGGGGAGCAGAGGAACGATGAGGGATGCGGCAAGCTGCAGGCTCAGGGCTGAGGGGACAACGGGGCACAGGGACGCAGTCACCATTACCTGCACTGGCACCCGAGACCGCTTTGGAAATGGCACTGCTGGAGATGGCCCGGTTCCTATTCATGATCTCCTCGAACTCCACCTCGCTCACAGGGGCAGGTGGTGGACCGAGCTCCCGGCTGTGCAGATACAGGGCGGAGGGCTCAGCGCAGCTCCCCCCAGTGGCGCCGAGCCCCCCTCTGCCCTCTGCTCACCTGCTGTGGTTGTACGAGGTCAAAGCTTTGCCGTAGGCATCTGGTGGAGGCCCCAGGGCCGCGCTGGGTGGGGGGAAGAAGGCCGGGTTGAGGTGCAGGGCCGGGGGGACGGCCCCTGGGGGGGGCACAGCCAGGTGCGGGGGCAGTCGGGGTGGAGGGGGCATGAGGTGCTGGTAGTGGATGCCGGGCGGTGGGGGGGGGGGCGCCAAAGCTGGAGGAGAGGGGCGGCAGAGGGGGCATGGGTGGTGGGGGCAGCCCCATGAGGGGCAGGGCAGCGGGGGGGCGGTTGAAGAAGGGCAGGATGGAGGGGGGCTTCTCCAGGCGGCCGGGTGGCAGCGCGTTCTCCGTTGGTGTGGCATGGCCATCCAGCGAGTCAGAGGAGTCCCGTGAGTGGGCCCTCGGCGGCACGCCTGCAAGGGGCACGGGAAGGGCAGTGAGCTGCGGCCAGAGGTCCCGCCTGCCCCGCACTGACCTCCTCCTCTTCTTCCCTACACGCGCGTGAGGTTCAGCCTCAGGAAAGTTCAAGGTGCCCAGGGAAAGATCCAGCCAGCCAAACGTAGCCTCCACTTACGCGTGCCTCTCCAAAAGAGTCACCCGCGGCCACCCGCACAGCGTCCTGGGGACGCTCGCTTTCAGTGGCCACAGAGAGAGCGGGGATGCGGACAGGGGTGAAAAGAAATGGGGAGAGATGGCCAGAGCCCAGCTTCCTGAAGGCAATAAACAGCCCCAAGCGCCTGCAGTCTGCTCAAGCAGGCAGCATGAGCATGGATGCAGGGGCAGAACCAAGTGCCAACAGCTGTAGGAAGGAAAAACTGCCCTGGAAGAGAAGGGCAGGAATTGAGGATGAGGCTTTCGGGATGAGCCAGGAGAGAAGAGGGGACAGAGCTCTGGGAAAGCTGCCGAGCCATTACGAGACCCCTCAGGGAGGCTGAAAGTGCACAAACCCTGGCCACTGAACCACGAAGGTGGGCAGGGACACGGCCCAGCAGTGCTGCCAAGCAGCAACAGGGCCAAAGGAAGAGTGCGATAGTTGCAGCTACCCCCCTGAACCTTGGCCAAAGCCTTTAGAAAGATGGGCTTTCCTTGCATGAAATGGGTCACGGGGTCTACAATGAACACAGCTGGCCAAGACCTCCTCGTCAGTGCTCCTGCCAAGTCCGTCCGTGCGGGCTCTGCAGAGCCCCCCAGTGCGGGGCCAGGGCGTCACATCGCTGCGGAGTGAGGCTAGGACCATCTATGGCCATTGTAGAAAGCCCACGGCCAGGCCCCAGCTGGAATACTGTGTCCAGTGATGGGCACCTTACCTCCGCAGGGATGGACAAATTCTGGAGGAGATCCAGAGAAGAGCTACTAATAGATATGGAGGGTCTTAGCTATGTTGGTAGGCTTAAGCCCATTCAGTTTGGAGAGGAGGAAGAGGAGGCTACGAGGGATCTTCGCAGTGAGTGAGCACCTAAAAGGGGATCATAAAGACTCGGGTCAGGATCTAAGCAGACTCAGAAGCAACCGGACATAACCCCAGAGGCTGCTGGTGGTTTACCCCCACACCCCGAGGTCTTGTCCTGACGGCTCAGTGGGGCCCAGGGAGCTGCCCGCGGTGCGCCTGCACCCCACTCACGTTTGCGAGCCTGAGCCTCGAACTGGGACAGGTTCTGCCGGGTGGCCAGCCTCACCTCCACCTTGTCCCCATTGAGCACTTTGCCAGGCAGGAGCTCCAGCAGCTTGTGGACCGAGTTCTCAGAGGCCACCACCACCTCTGCGTACCTGCAAGGAGGGCTGGCGGTCAGCAGGCTCCCGGCCCTTCACCCCCTCTCAGGTTGACAACCCACACCGAGCAGCACGGAGCTCGTGCCTCCATCAATCCCCCTCCCTTTCCCAATGCCTGTGCTGTGGACAGCCCGCGTTTCATCCTCCCTGCTCCGTGCCAGCTAGGGAAAGCTCTGCCCCCTCACCGCCCCCAGGACGTGGCTATGGGGGGCCCGGCTACCCCATTCTCCCACGTTCCCTTACCCCTCAGCGCTCACCCTTTCGACTGGCCATTGGCTCGGTTCTCCGCAAACTTCAGCTCCACCACATCATATACGCCCACTGAACGGATGGTTTGGATCAGCTGCTGGTCGGTTGTCCACTGTGGGGCAGCAAGGCAGAGGCTGGGATTGTGTTCAGCTCCGGCAGCCTTCCCGGCACCCCAGGCCCAAAGGCAGCCCTCCCGCTGGCTCCATGGCTTCTCAGGGCTACAAAGTCCCTTTTCCCTTAGGCCAAGCCCAGTTTGGAGTATTGGCTCAGCACAGAGGAAGGAGAACCGCTGCCCCAAGCGACCCTACGTCTCCAAGGAACCCTCACTTGTTTGTGCCTCCAAAGCACTCACCCAGGAGAAGCTGCCCACGTAGACAGCTGCCCTCTTGTTGCGCAGCCCGCTGTAGGTATATAGGATGGCAGGGGCTTTGCTGTTGGGTTTGGGGGGGGGCTCCTGGCGGATCTCAGGGGGGGGCTCCAAGCTGCTGGTGCGGCTTTCGGGGGGCTGCGAGCTGGCAGTCAGCACATCGTCATACAGGTCCATCTGGTCAGCATTACTGAACTCGGAGTCCTGCGAGGGGAGAGACGGTTAAGGGGAAGCTGGGGGTGATACTCTGGCTCAGGAAGGGCTCTCTGGGTTGTTAGGGCACACAGGGGGCTATGTGAACTGCCCTGTTCTACTGAAACACTCCCAGCACCGCCCAGTAGAAGCCAATTCTCAGCCCTATGGAGTGTCACATCCCAAAGCCTTCTGCCGTCCCCAGGGCCACCTCCTCCACTTTCTCCATAGCTGGCTTGCTGGCTGTGATCTCAGCAACTGGGCAAGATCCAGCTTGTTCTATGCACCAATCTCATCAGTGCAGAAGCAGAAACCAAACGCCTCAGGGCTGAGCCTCCTACTCCCTTCAGCAGGTACCAGACCCCTCCTTGCCCGCAGGCTGTTCCATCACCTGACTCCACCAGCACAATTGCACTCTCTTTCAGGCCACCAACTTTCTCCGTGCACTCTCTGCAGTAGTTCAGCCTTTAGGATGAAGCTGTGACTGAGGAAGCTCACCAGCTCCCAGGCAGCACAAACCCAAAGATCTGCCTCAGCACTGCAAGGGCTGATCCCTCCCCTCTCCAAGTCCTCCAGAAAGCCACCCTCTGACCCCTGAGGCCATCTCCACATGCAGAAGATACCACTCTTTGTCAGCAGGCAGCCCTAAGGTTCAGAGAAACCCAGTACGAAACCATATCCTCTCTGATGCTCTCTCCTTGACAACCGTTCCTAAAGAAAGCCATAATTTTTGGCATTAGGCTCCTTTGGCTGATAAAAAGGTTACAGAAATTCCAATAGGGAGTTATTTTTGTCCTCATTCTCTAAACAGCCCCAGTTCCTCTGCCTCCCACACTCCTGCCCCAAGGCCTGGAAGCTTTCTGCTTGTGAGGTCAGCTTGGGGGAGCTCTGGAGAATAGGAATAGGTGCTGGGGCAGGGATCGCTCAGGAGCTGCTGTGACGTGGGAACTCTCATAGCTCCTCCGGGTTTGCTTGCATTTTGATGTTCCCTTTTACAAAGATCCTAGGAAGGCAACACTGAACCTGCAGCGCTGCCCATTGCCACCATCTTTCCTCCAACCACAACCAGCTCCAGTTCCTGAAGCTTCCACGCATCCAGTTGTGCTACAGCACCCTTTGTGCCCCACACCCCAAACTCTCTGTGGTTACGCTTTTCCACAATGCCTTCCACGGGTTGGGCTCACACTGTCCCTCTCAGTTTTGCCCCTAAACTCCCAGTCTAGAGCAGCCCTTCTTTTTCTTCAGCTCTCACTTTAGCATTCCACAGAACTGCTGTAGAGTTTCTCCATTATTTTCTATTCTGGAATTACAGCCCTACAACCTCTGCGTGCCTACTCTTCCCTCCCCCAGTCACCTCTCCCAAGCTCCACGGATACTAACTACCACCAAACTGCCCAAGAACCCCTAAACTGAGCAGAGAACAGCAACGGAAACTATTCTAGGAGGAGCTCACTGCCCTTTGAGGCCACTTCCTCACTCTGAGAGCTGTCCCAGTGGGGCCCCTAGACATCCAGGGCCCACTCTTCGCAGTGAGAGCAGACCCAGGGGAATTCCCCGACCCACGGGACCGATCCCAGCCCCACATGTGCCCCCAAACCCACTTTTTTTTTGCCCAGACCCCCTCTGCGTGCCTCCCCCTCCCAACCTCCACACCTGGTTAAACTCTTCGTCAGCGTAGATATCAATCAGGTCCACTCCCTCCGACATGTTCCAAGGCGAAGAGCACACTGAAGGGGCTCTGCGGCGAGGAATGAGTCACCACAGCACCCTTACTGCCCCCATCACACCCCCTCAGGGCCCTGCCTGCCCCGAAACGGGCCCTGCGAGCACAACAGGCCCCTCGACCAAAGCACGAGCCTCCCCCACCTCACGTCCCCTCGCTCGGGATTTAGGGATGAAGAAGGGAGCGGGGGTCCCACGTCCCCCACCCGGCGAGGCCCCGCCCGCTGTAGGCCCCAAACTCCCGCGCTCCCGCGCCAACAGCGCTCACCGCCACCTCCAGGGCCGCCACGCCACGCCCCTTCCTGCTTCCTCCTCCCACCTTTGACACGCCCCTTCCGGCTCCCGCCCGCATTTGCCACGCCCCTTTCCGCTTCCTCCTGCTTTCGTCACACCCCTTCCGGTCCTCCCTGCCTGCCATAGAGTCGAGAGGGCTGGGTGTGCAGAACGCCCCCTGGTGGTGGTGGGGTTGGGAGGAATCATGGCGATGAGCAGGGTGAGAAGGGGCTGCGGGCTGACGGAGGCTGTAGGAAGGATTTTTGGGGGGCGAATTGGGGATACCGGGGCGAGGGACTGAGGGACAGTGAGGAAAGTGGGAGTGGGCTTCTGCTTTGGCGCTGTGTATGAGGACTAGGGCTTGAAGGGAAATAGGGGGGAAATGGGGGAGAGTTGGGGCCTAGAGGGGAACGGGGAGGGGATCGGGGCTAGAGAGGAAAGGGGGAGGAGGGGGATTAGGGCCTAGAAGGGGAGAATAGTAAGAGAATGGGGCCTAGAGGGGGAGTGGGAAGTGGGATTGAGGCCTGGAGGGGAAACTGGCAGGAGTAGGGCCTGGTGGGGAATGTGGGGTAATTGTTGCATGGGGAGAAATGGGGTCTGTATGTGGGATGGAGGAGATTGGGAATGGGGGAGCCTGAAGACTCGCTGTGGAATTGTGGTTTCTGACCAGAGGGGAATGAGGGGTCTGGGGGGTCCTATGAGGGATGGGGGCATTGTGATCTGCAGAGGAAATGGGGACAAAGTAGGGCTTGGAGGGCATTGCTGCCTGGGGGAGAATACAAGGGGATTGGTGCTTGGAGGGGATTGGAGTCTGTATATAGGGTGGGAACATCAGGGCCTGTGGAATGAAGGGGTTTGGAGGCAGTGGGGCTGTGTGGCATGGGAGTAGACTGGGGTTTCTGAGGACTGGAAGGGGATGAGGGGTCTGGGGGGAAGGTCCTATGAGGAGTGTGGAATGGGGCAGCGAAGTCTGGGGGTGAAATGTGAAGCTCAGTGTGGACATAAGGGGCGTGAGAGGATGGAGCCACGAGCAGGGTAGCAGGGATTGGAGCCTGGAGGGGGAACAAGGGGCAATGTGTGGGGTCAGGGGCTTAGCAGGGCATGGGATGTGTCTTGTGTTGGGGAATAGGTGGGCTGTACGTGGAATGGGGGTGACTGGGGGTTGTGGGGCTCTGCTAGGGCTCTCCTCATCTTTTCCCATCTCCTTGGCAGCTGTGCTCGCTGCCGCACTGCATACTGCGCCGCCCAGCGCTGGCAATGCTGTGCGTGCCACGTGGCTACAGCGGGGCATCGCTGGGCGACTCAGGGAAGGACATGCTGGAGATCCCGCTGCCGCCCTGGAAGGAACGCCCCAATGAGCCTCTGCCCACCAAGAGAGCGCGTCTGCTGTATGAGAGCAGGAAGAGGGGCATGCTTGAGAACTGCATCTTGCTCAGGTGGGGCCTTGCACAGACAGTGACAGGGCAAAGGCAGGAAGGAGCTTTTTCTCAGGCTGGAGGTTGTGTCCCGCTTACCCCCATGTATTCTCCTGCAGCCTTTTTGCCAAGGAGAACCTGAGCCGTATGGACGAGCGGCAGCTGAACCTCTATGACCGGCTCATCAACGAGCCTAGCAATGACTGGGACATCTACTACTGGGCCACAGGTACGTGTGCACTGCATGTAGGTGACTTGGGGCAGCGCTGAGCTGCTCTCTTACGCTCTGCCTCTTATTTGCAGAAGCCAAGCCCACGCCAGCTGTGTTCGACAACGAGGTGATGGCCATGCTGAAGGAGCTTGCTAAGAACAAGAAGAAGGAGCAGAGGCTACGGCAGCCGGACCTGGAGTACCTCTTTGAGTCCACAAACTGACAGCTTCTCCCTCAGGGCACAACAAATAAAGCTGTGACTGCTAGCTCCTGGTACAAGTGTCCGCTGCCTCCAGGTACTCAGGCACAGTGGGTCACACCACAGCTTGCCATTCCCCCGTCTGTTTGTCTGTCCCCATACCAAGCTATGGTCTCTGCCCCACTGCTCACCCGCCATGGGACCAGGCATCATCTTGGTGTGGCACTGTGGGAACCTCATGGATTTCTGTGCCGTTTCATGGGGTCTGCAGGACCCCTGCATGGGCCAGGATGGTGGGATCCCTGAAATACAGGGAGCTGTGCTGGAAATGTTGTGTCGGGGGGCTCAGCCTACAGCTGAGGGAAGGGGCACAAAGTAGGGGGGGCGTGGCATCGGGTGGTGGGCGTGGCCTGTGGCGTGGGGGCGTGGCTTTTCGGATTGGTTCTGCACTGAGAGGGCGTGGCCTAGGAGCGCGGGGGCGTGGCCTATGAGTGCGGGGCGTGGCCCTCGGCCCCGCCCCCAGCTGTACTGCGTTGCTCGGGTGCCGGTGTCTTCAGTTGGAGGCGATGGGCAGCGGCGGCTCCACGTGTCCCATTTCGGCTGAGGGCCCGGCGGGCGTGGAGCAGCGCCTGGAGGCTCGGGGTGGGCAGCTGCCCCCGGCGCTATGGGCACAGCGTGGGCTTCGCAAGCTGTACCTGAGTGGTGCCGGGCTGCGTGATGTGCCGGCCGAGCTGGCCTCCCTGCGGCACCTCCGCACGCTGGCGCTGGATGGCAATGAACTGATGGAGGTCCCCGAGGCCCTGTGCCAACTGCCCTGCCTGGCGTACCTCTACCTGGGCCGCAACGGGCTGCAGGGCTTGCCGCCTGCCTTCAGCCACCTGCAGAGCCTGCGCTGCCTCTGGCTGGAGGGCAACTTCGTGGGTCGCTTCCCCCACGCCCTGCTGGGCCTGCCCGGCCTGCGCAGCCTGCAGCTGGGAGACAACCGTCTGGCACGCCTGCCCTCCTGCCTGCCCCGCATGGCCGGCCTGCAGGGCCTCTGGCTGTACGGTAACCGTTTCCAGCACTTTCCCCCGGTGCTGCTGCGCATGACTCAGCTCCGCATCCTTGACCTCGATCGCAACCGCATTGCCCGCTTCCCTGACCTGCAGTGCCTGGCCGGCCTCTGCCTGCTCTCCTATGACCACAACCCCGTGCGGCAGCCGCCCTGCGTGGCTGACACGGTGCGGCTGGTGGGCAGCGGGGCCGTGGAGTACATGGAGGCGCGGGAGGAGCGGCTGCGGGAGCAGCAGCAACTTGAGGAAGAGGAGGCGGAAGGCACTGGGATGATCCCGCGGGATGATGGATCCCCGCTGCTGCAGGACGCGCCGTGAGGGATTGTGGAGACGCTGAGCACCAGATCTGAGGAGCTCAGGGTGCCTTGGAGCATCCCAAATAGACACAGGGCTCAGCTTTTGGATGGAGGAAGCGTCACTCCACTCTGTGCGACGCCTCTGTCCCAAGAATGGGCAGTGCAGCGCTGGGTACCTTTTATGGTACGTCCTTGGTGGATTCTCTCTGCTCCTGGCTCCTTGGCTGAGGAGGGAGAAGGAGTCACTGGTCCCACTGCCCATTGAGTTTTGGGATGGACACACAAAGTTCTTCTGCATGCTGAGCTCCCGTTCTCCAGATTTTTGGAAGAAGGCAATGGAAAACCTCACCTGCAGCCTTCACCATGTAGAGGAGCTCCCTGCCATGCCTTAGAAGAAGTACTGAGGCTCACGGTCCACAGCTGTGTTTGGCAATAAAAATCACAAATCTGGTGTGAGAAAAGCAGTGGGATCAGTTCTCAGGGCAGGGGGGTTGTTGGGGAAGGGCTATGAGTGCAGTGCGTGGCCTTATTCTGATTTGTGTGTTGGGATGCAACCCCATCCCTAAGCTCTTGGGCTCACCGACTGCACATCCACTGCTAATTGCAGGGGGTTGGGGTTGGAGGCCGGCAGCCAGCTCGCGTGCCTTCCACATCCTTTTTCCTTTACAGCTATTTTCTGGGCTGCAGGGAAGCAGTGGGATGCCTGGGAGTGCTGACAGCCCTGCCACAATGGGGGTTGATAAAACCTAACGTGGGGCTTTGGTCGCCTTTTTGGAGTCTGGGTCTGCCCCTGGGGAACAGGGGCAGGGCACAGAATGCGGGTGGTCCTGAGTGTCACCAGCTTGTGCCTACAGCTTGTGATGCTTGCAGAGGTCTCTCTGCCTTTCCAATGCCTTTTCCCCCCTGCATTCTGATTCCCCATCCCTCTCAGCTTTGGGATATGTGCTGGGAAGGGGCTGGGATCCAGGACCTGCTGCAGGCATCGGAAGTGTTTTGGGTGCCGGCCCCGTTGCAGTGCATCATCCATACGTCTGTCACTATATATATCCCTCTCCGCCTGCTCACAGATCCCCATACGTGTTTTGCAGCTGGGAACGTGCTGCTATTTCCATCTGCTCCCGCTGACTGCAGGCGCTGGGGATCACTGCAGAGATGCCACAGGAATCCAGGCTCTGCCGTAGCCCTGCTGCTATCAAGGGCTCCATGCTGCCAAAACTTTGAGCTGTGGCTCAGCAGGGTGCAGCCCTAAGCCAGTGGCACCAGGGAGCTGCTTTGTCTCCTGTTTTGGCACTCGAGAGGAGCCATGTTCCCAAGGTGCCGACTGCATCGCTCTCCGCCAGCCCTGCATCTGGAATTTCTTTTATTTATTCAAGAGCAGCGTCTGCACAATTATTTATCACAGCAACTTGAGCCTCGACCATGCTGCCAGCAACCCAGGCTGCCGTGTTTCCCCTTTGCTGGGGACAGGCGCCGTGCTGGGCATGGTGGCTTTGTGCCCTGTGTGTACAGAACCTCCTGGGGGAAACGAGCCCAAATCTCACCCTGTAACCCATCCCAAGGATCATCCACAACCCATCTGCAAACCCATCCCTAAACCCATTCCCCAAACCCCATCCCCAAACCCATCTTTAAATCTGTTCCCTAAACCCATTCCCAAAACCCCATTCCCTTACCCCATCATCTTTAAATCTGTTCCCTAACCCTGTTCCCAGGCCCCATCCCAAAACCCCATCCCCAACCTGTTCCCAAACCCTGTCCCCATACCCCATCCCCATACTCCATAACCAACCTCATCCCCAACCCAGACCCAAGCCCTGACCCCAATCCATCCCCAATCCCATTCCCAAGCCATTCCAAACCCACCCCCATCCCATCCCAACAGGGAATGTTCAGTGTTGTGGGGGGATGATCAGTGTTGGGGGTGACACTCAGTGCTTGGGGATTTGCTGTGTGCTTGAGGGCGTGCACAACACTTGCAGGTGACGCTGTGACCTCCCCTGCCCCCCACCCCATAAAGATAAGGAACACGGGCAGATTCACACAGTCCTTTATTACCGAGAGTGGGAGCTGCCTCCAGAAAATGAGGGTCCCCGCTCCCTAAAAATAGGATTCTGCAAAGAGGCCTCCACCAGGCTGCCCCCGCTCCCCCCCGCCCCCCCCCCGTGCTTCATCTCTTTTTTTTTTGTTGTTTTGTTTTTTTTTTTGTTGTTTTTTTTTTGTGTGTTTGTTTTGTTTCTGTTTTGTCTCTGTATTTTACACACCATTTGGATGTTACCGTCACATGAAGAAGAGAGAGACCTGAACAAGATCACGGCTAAGAGCTCTAGAGTTAAAAATGAACACACAGCCCCGAGGTGATGGGGGACGGGGGGAGGACGTGGGCACCCTGCCCCACTCCCTTCTTTGGGGACCCCTCACCCCTCAGCTCTGTGCGGCCCTTCCCCAGGCGCATGGCTCTCCTCTGTTACGTTAAAAAAAGAGAGGATGTGGTAAAAATACAAATGTCCCTAAAAGCATCGTCATCGTCATTATTATTATTATTATTATTACTGTTGTAGCAGAATTATGACTTCGCTCCAGATTGTCCATAGTGGTCTGATGGGGCTCTCCGGTGGACTCACTGGTGGTGGGACAGGGACAGTGCCACTGTGACCCAGGGCCACTTGGAAGGGCAGCACCCCTGTGATGGCTGCTCCTTGGGTTTGGCACGGGGTTCCCCACGCGATGAATGAACCCCAGCAGCTGGGGCACAGCCACTGATGCTTACAGGAACGTCCCAACCTTGAGGATGTCCCATCCTGGGGATGTCCCGACCAAGGGGACATGTGCCACGTGGCAGCAGGAAGACTGGGGTGCAGAGTCCCCATGGTGTCCCCAGGCGGGCAGGGGTGGCCTGTGTCCTGCCAGAGAACGTTGTGATGTACCCACGGGGCTCTGGGGACACCTGCAGACCGCCTTATCCCTGACACCCAGCAGAGCAGGGAGCCCTTGGAGGGGTGCCAAGCAGTGTCATCTGCGCTCCTGTAGCACCCACACCATCGGTACCTGGCATCGGGGATGCCCGTCACGGTGCCGAGGGACCTTAGGGACACTGCTGGCACTGTGCCGGCCGGATGCTAGCCCCCAAAGCCACCAGTGGGGACAATGACAACAGGGATGGCGATGGTGGCACTGCTCCATCCTCATGCAGTGCCCACAAGGAAGGTGGTGCATGTCAGCCCAGGAGGGGACACTGTGCCAGGTGCTCCTACCAGGGGTGACAACTTGATAGCACGGTGCGAGGGGGCAGGGGATAAGCCAGGAGGGAGGTAAAGCAGCAAACCCCACCAGAGGCAGTGATGAATGCTCCTGCTTTGGCAAACGAACCGCGGCATGGCTTCCAATCCCTTGGGTGTCCCCGGGGTGGGGACGGGGCAGGATGCGGGGACATCATCCCGCTAGGGTGACACTAGCGGCTAGGAGAGGTTGTGTTGAGTGGGAAGGGAGGGGAGCTTGGCTTGGACCCTCCCGCCCTTACACCAGCAGCCTCCCAAATTGTGGGGTGACACTGGGGTGAGGGCTCTGGGGACTGTGGCTGGAAGCACTCACACAAGTCTTGACTTGCAGTGGGGACACGAGGACAGGGATGTCCCCAGCGCCGTCCCCAGTGCTGTCCCCAACACTGGAGGCTCAGGCTTTCAGCTGGTGCCACTGCGCCACCGCCTGCCGGGGCCGCGCAATCATGTCCTTCCAGTGCTTCACCTCGCCAGGGCCACTCTTCCAGGACAGGTAGATCTGCAGGGGACACAAGACATCAGCGCAACACAGCGGCCCATCCACCCATCCGTCCAACCCCTTGGGGACAACAGTGCCGCTGCACTTCCCCCGTGAAACCCTCACAGACTCAACGCGGTGCCTCTCTGCAGCAACAGTGGTTGTGCTCGTTTGTCATCTTTAGCTTCAAGCAAATTAAACCTTGGTTGTCTTCATTTTGCCTCCACCATGGTGGGGACACAGCGGTGACCCACCTTGCCGATGACGTCGTTGCGGCTCAGCCTGTCCTTGTCCATGACGGTGATGACAATGGTGGTCTCACGCAGTCGCTCCGTGGGGATGTCAAAGGAGAAGGACTCGTTGAAGACAGGGTTCAAGCACCTCTTCATCACCACTGTCTTCTTCTTCTCCACACGCTTGTCCTTGTACATCAACCACACCTTCACGTAGGGGTCTGGGGGCAAAGTGTGGTGCTCAGCTCCAGCCAGGCAGACATCACCATCCCAGCCCCCCAAATCGAGCACTGGGGGTGATGCCCAACATGCTCATACCTGATGTGCCCCCGATGTCCATGGCTTTGAGATTCCGTGCCTTGATGATGTTCACCACGATGGAATTGGCAGAGGGGTTGTAGCACAGTGACAGCAGGAGTTCTCCTCGGCTGCCCTGTGGAGCACATAGAGGCTGTCAGGGCCTCCCCAGCCCCAAGAGGGACTCCCTGGGATAGCCTCAGTCCTGCAGGGCACCCAAAACCCTCAGGGTCCCACCAGGCAGCCAGGGTGGTGGAATGGGGGCATGAAGAGCTGGCCCAAGACTGGGCTTTGGGGCTGGGCAGAAGGAAAAGTGGCCATCACTGGGGAAATGTTCTAGGGTCACTACCAGTGGGACATTTTTGGGGGCCATAGCCAGTGAGATGATCTTGGGGCCATCCCCAGTAGGATGCTTCTGCGAAATCCCCAAGTGGGACTTTTTTGGGGTCATTCCTAATGGGACACTGCTGAGGTCAGCCCTTGTGGTACACGTTGGGCCAAGCTCAGTGGCACATTTCAGTGCAATCCCCAGTGTGTCTCTTTTGGGGCCAGCCTCAAGTGGGACATTTTTTGAAGAAGGAAAAGAAATCTTTCATTTTAGGTCTGCCTGAAATATCTCATTTTGACCCCAAACGAGGACTTAACCTAATGGGACATCAGAAGGACAGTCACAGCCCCCAGGGCCCCTCCCCATGGGCCTTACGCTGCCGTCGCTGCAGGGCTTCAGGTCCTTCCAGAAGGTCTGCATCTGGGTGAGGTCCACCTTGTTGAGGGGGATGGACACCTCCCCAATGGGGTCGTTACGGCTGAAGCGGTCATAGTCCAGGACCTGAAGGTACAGCACCCGCTGCACCACCTTCTCGTAGGGGAACCCTGCGCCGGAGACGGAGGCCATGAGGTGACACCCACGGATGTTGGTGTCCATCCCTTTCCCTGCCAGTCCATACCTTCAAAGAGGAAAGTCTCGTTCCAGTGTGGGTTGAGGTTCTTCCGCTTCACCTTGGTCTCCAGCTTGTGCTTCTTGTCAGGTAGCAGGTAGATCTTGACAAAGGGGTCACTGGTGCCGCTGAAGTCCTTGGCTGGCAGCTCCTGTGCCTTCATGATCTTGACGGTCAGGGTGGACTCCTGGAAGTTGTAGCCCACGCTGAATTGGATGCGGCCCAGGTTCTCTCGGTTGGAGCCATCATGGCCTTCATCATCCTCGGAGCCCGGCGAAAGCTGTGAGAAAGGGATAAGGAGCAGTGAGAGGGGCCGTTGTTCCCATCCCAGCTGCTCTGGCCGCACCGCACAGAGCTCCAAGTGCTGGCTCCTGCAGTTCGGCGGCTGTCAGCAGGCATCAGCCCGTCTCCCATCTCCCATCTCCCACTTGCGGGCATCTCCTCAGCTGACCCCTGGCTCCCCTCCAGTGGAACGGGGAGCACCAATTAGCCAAATCCCTCCTGACAGTGCAGCCATCATGTCCCCGTGAGGGGGGCACAGCCAGCAAGCTGTGACCAGAGAAGGGGCAGGCAACCCCACAGCAGAGCCCCTTCCCACCCCAGGACCCACCATAAGCATCTCACTGGTCAGGGAGTTCACCAGGTCGGAGACAGAGGAGCGTGGCTCCGTCTTGCGATCAGACTCATCCTGCTGTGTCTGCCCGGGCACAGGTGCTGTGTTCACTGCCTTGCCACCAGCTGGCAACCTGCGGGGAGAGAAGGAGTGCCCTAGAGGGGGGCAAAGGGGAACAGGAGGTGCCTGCAGCACGGGGTGTGCCAGATCCAGGCTGCAAGATGCTGGCAGCCTGCAGCAGCCTGCTGCCCTGGATGCCCCACAGTCTGTGCCAGCACATGGGTCTCTCAAACCTGGCATGCCACCAGTGTGGTATGGCACAGCCACTGGTCCCCTTAGTGTGACCAAGCCCAGTTGCTTTATGCCACAGTGCCTGGTTGATAAGTGTCCCCTTTGCTGTCACCATTGACCTGGGGTCCTTCAGCCCCCTCTGTCCCTGTGCGGATCCCAGGAGCTGGGCATGGAGTTGCGAATGGACAGAGCAGCAATGGGCACACGCCAGGACCACGCTGCCACAATGCACGATGGGGACATGGGCACAGAGTGGCAGGGACAGATCCAAGGAAGGAGGGGATGCGCACCCCAGCTGCGGGGATAGCATACGGTATGGGGGCACATTGACAGACGGAGCACGGCGGTGCCAACCCTGGGGCAAAAAAGGCACGGGCATGCAGGCACCCATCAGCACGGCAAGCACACGCAGCACTGATGGAAATGTTGGAGACCTGGGGTGGGAGGGGAATGGAGGCAGCACAGGGATAGCCCCCTCTCACAGGCAGACAGGGAGGACAGAGAGAGCTGGGGAGGCAAAGTCAGGTTAAGAACAGAGCCAAGGTGCCTGGAGCTGCCTGGTGGTGTGCGCCGAGCCAGCAAGAGAAAGGGAGGAAGAGCGAGAGAGGAGAGGAGGAGCGACTTCTGCAGTGGGCCTGGTGGGAGGGAAGGGAGAGAGAGGAGCGGGACGCACGGAGAGGTCGGCTGCTGGCACGGGAGATGTGCTGTGGTGCTCCTCCAGGATGGGCTGCAAGGAAAGGAAGGAGCTGAGAGATGGGGACAGATGGACGGAGACGTCACAAGGCGCAGAGCTGTCCCTGCTGCGGGGCCACGAGATGGAGGAAGGAGATGGAAGTGTTGGTTATGTGACGGCGGCACTGGGGAACTTGCTAAAACATGGAGCAAAACCAAGGCAAGCGGGGTAAAAATAGCTGGTGGGAGAGAGTGGGGCCACCGCCTTCTCACGGTGATCGTGCCGGGAGGCACAGCTGCTCTCCTCTGAGGTGGCACTGCCACCAACATGAGGACTCCTGGTGCCACTTGGGAGCTTGAGGTGGCCCCAAAAGAAGCCCCAGAGTGGAGACACAGCTCCCACGGAGCCATCCCTGCGTGTGCACCACAGTGTGGTGCAGTATTTTGGGGATCCCCTTGTCCCAGCAGTGCATCCTCTCCTGGCACGGTGCCCTGAACCCCCCCAGCATGCGGACATCAGTGATGGGGATGGGGATGGACGGAGGGAAGGAGGGAAGGATGGGGAGGAAGGGGTCAGGGTGTGCTCGGCGTTGCCGCTCTAGCGGGGAGAGCTGCAGCCGTCGCCGTGCCCGCTGCCTGGTCGCTCCAACCTGGGCGCTCCGCGAGGCCGGCCGCCTCATCCTCCTCCTCCTCCTCCACCCTGCGTCTCGTCCTCCTGCAGGACTGCCCTCTTCCTTCCTCCTACCTCTTGTCCCCCTGAGCGTTCGGCTGGTTCGGCTGCGTCCCAGCGGGTTGCAGGTCGGGGATATTGGCAAAGTCATCTTGCTCTGAGAGTCCCAAAACCAGGGATAACACCACCATCCGGCCTTCCCTGCCCGGCGGGGAGGGAGCAAGACGGGGGGAGAGAAAGAGAGAGGAGAACACAGCATCAGGATGGGGACTACAGGTGGGGATGGACCGGGAGCGCAGCCCCTGCAGAGGAAATGGCATCTGGGGGTGGGTGAGGGCCGTGGGGTGACAGGTGTCAGTGGCATCCTGGGGCCAAGATGGCACCACGGTGCCAAGTAAAGAAAGCAAAAAGCAAAAGCAGCGTTAATGGCTCCGCAGAATGATCATAGTTCGCTTGGTGCGTCCCAGCTCTGGGTGGGGGCTCCCACACAAACTGGGGCTGGAACCCATCGAAACAGAGAGCAACACGACCCTGGGGATGGCTGATGAGCCTCAACTATAAATCAGGAGGCTGGAGGGAGAGGGCAGAGCCTGTGAGACACAGCGGAGCACAGAGGGGGTCTCCACCGGCAGTGAGCTGGGGATGGATGACGGGATGCCTGCAGCTGAGAGGACCCTTGCATCAGGGGAGGTGACTACGGGGAGGATGCAGAGGATGGGATATACCGAGCAGTGACGGCATCCCATGGCAAAATATGGGGACAGTGCGCAGTAAGATACGGGGAGAGCACACGGTGAGATACAGGGATGGCGTGGAGCACCCTGCAGCCTGAGCAGGCACCGAAAATGGGGCCATGCAGCTGGGCACCCCACACAGGGGGACTGTCACCATTGCATCCCCTCATCCCACGGAGCTGACGGGACCCATGGGCACCGAGCCAGGTTGGGCAGATGGGAGCCTTCCCTGAACCCCTGCCGTGGGCTTTACCCAAGCCTGGAGGAACCGCCGGGGAGAGGAGGAGCCCGCGAGCGAACTTACAGGAAGGACTTCATGTCCAAGCCACGGTTGCGTATTTGCCCCACCACGTGGTCCCAGCTGCCGGGGTTGGAGCGGCTCGTGCGCTGCTTGGAGCTGGCAGCGATGCCCTGGCGCACTTGGCCACCGCGGGAGCCCCGGGGGTTGCTGGCGCTGCCGGAGGAGCTGCTGTGGGCCTGGAGGTGGCCCAGGCTCTGGCTGGTGGTCGGCTGGCTGTGGTTGCTGCGCTGATGCTGGCTGAGGGGCTGCTGCAGGCTTTGCTGGCGCATGAGCGTGCGGGGCCTCTGGCATTTAGGGTCGCCTGCTGAGGTGGGGATATACTCAAGGGTAGTGGCTGTGGACAGGGTGGAGTCCTCGAAACTTAGGGAGAGGAAGGGCAGAGGAGAGGAGAGAAAGGAGAAGAAGGTGAAAGGGCAAAATTGGAGGAAGGAAAAGAAGAGAGTTAGCGAGAAGATGCCCCAGTGCAGGGAGCACTCTGGCAGGGGCCAGAGGCTACAGCCAGCGGTTTCTCTGCCTCCCGGCTGCAGCACAGCCTCTCTGCGCTCCCGTGCTGCCATCTCACCACTGCCGCCTGCCCGGTGTGTTCGCAGCGCCCGTCTGACCTCCTCTGCCAGCTGCGTAATGAGGCTGCTGCTGTGGGAAGGCGGGTCCCTTGGTGCCACACGGCGCCGCTCACGTGCTGCAGCCAGCCCGCCCTGTCCCCGTTACCCCATCCCTCCCAGCACAGCAGCACCCAAGATGCGTGGCACCACCGTCCCCGGAGCACCTCAGCATGCTGGGATGGCACAGTGCACCACACGTTCCCAAAGGTGAAGCCGGGCACAAACAGAGCACAACAGGCACACAGCAACAGGGAGAGCAGATGGATCCCACTGGGTTGGCGCAGATGGGGATGCGCATTGCTGTTGGGCACCCTTGACTCTCGTGGATGGGGACAAAGTGTGGTGCTGGGTGCTGCCCACGTGCAGAGCAGCAGGTGCGTGGCATGGTGCCGTTGCGCTAAGGGCATGCAGCCCAGCCAGCCTGGCTAAAGCCTTGAGGAGGTCCTTGGTGCAGGGGGGAGCCTTCTTCAGAAGCAGCCTCCCTCCCCAGCACCATGGCTCCTTTGTTGCCCAGGGGCCAGTGGGGCAAAGCTGTGCCGCTGTGCACTGCAGCAGTGGGGAGGCAGAGCTGCAGGCAGTGTAAATTTTGTATATATGCATATATATATATATATATACACATGTATATTATATATATATATATATAAATTTTTTAAAAAAAGGGGAGGGGGAGAAAGATAAAGAAAGAGTGAGAGGTGGAAAAAAGAGAGAGAAGAGGGAAGGGACTGGAGAGCTGGGACAGATCTGGCCCTGAGGCCCCTGGGGCCCAAAGGCACGTGGGGCGCTGTGCCTCCTCCGCGCCCGCCACCGACCTCCTTTCAGTTTCCTATCAAATCTGAAATTAGTTCCATTTACAACCTCTCCATCATGGGAAACTAAATCTGGCTCTGCTCGGCCCCAAGCCAGCTGGAAGCTCTGGATCTGCCAACACCGCACCACGTGGGAGGCGCCCAGGGACAGGGCACTGCAGCCACCAAACCTGTCCCCATGGGGTTCTGGGGGGCACTGAGGGGCTGGGAGGCAGTGACACTGGGAGGGCACTGAGTGGCTGAGGGTGATGCCACCAGAGGGCACTGAGTGACTGTAAGACGGTGACGGAAGGATGGCACTGAGTGGCCATGGGATGGTGGCACAGGGAGGGCACGGAATGGCCATAGTGTGATGACATCCACGTGCCTTCTGCCAGGACACCTTGCACAAGAGGAACCCTATCCCACAGCAACACCCGAATGCAAGTAGGCTGTGTGCAAAGATGCCAAAAAATCCCAAGGGCTTTGAGGGCGGCACTGCCATCCCCTTAACTGTCCATCCCCCTGCACCTGGCTCAGTGCACCACGCATTCCGCAGAGCTCAGCAGCATCCAGCACAGCCACGCTGCCCTGGGCCCTGCCCCAGCATCCCCACATCCTTTGCCGGCATGTTTTTGGGATCTGAACCCAGCGACCGATGGAGCAGGGGCTGCTGCAGCCCCAGCTTGAGGAGGTGGAGAATACAGAGACATCGAGGCCCTGGCCAGCAACCTGCTGCCACCACTTTTTCCCCTAAAGCTCAGATCGTGCCCCAGTGCACGGGGTTGCACTGTGGATGGCACACGGACGGCGGAGCAGCGTGTCCCTGTGATGTCCCAGCACCGCAGGGATGTGGGCGAGCGGCTCCTGACCCCCCTGGGAGGGGAGTGGAGAGGGGGGCATCCATCCGGCAGGGCTGTGCGTGCTCACTCACTTGGACAGGCTGAGCTTCCCTGCGGCCAAGTGGCTCTGCACCGTGTGCCAGCGGCCCCTCGCTGCCTTCCCTGTGCCGGGCTCGCTGTGCGCAGAGATGCTGCTCCTCATGCCGTCCTCGGCGCACTGCTGCTTGTCCCCGGGGCGGCCGTCGCGGTCCCCGGCCAAGCCTGCGGTGGCCGATGCCGTCAGCTTAGCCCCTGATAACAGAGAGCCACTGGGCCGGGCCGGCAGACGGACCCCCCCAGGACAGACATGGAAAGGGGCCGGATAGACAGACGGACGTGTCGGGGAGCCATGGTGTGTGGAGGGACAAGGAGGAGGGCACAGAGCCAGAGGTGGACAGACAGACAAGGGACGGACAGAGAGAGAGAGAGAGAGAGAGAGAGAGAGAGAGAGAGAGAGATACATCAGCACTGCCAAAAAAATAAATCAAAATAAATGGGCCGGGGGAGGAGGGGGGGCCTGGAAGGCGTGCGGGGCAAAATGGTACAAATCCAAAAGGGAAAAAAAAAACCAAACAAAAAAACGAAAAGACAAAGGGGAAAGGAGCCCTGTCCAAAACGTGCAACACCACCCCTGCTGCCGGGGGCCCCGGGGTTGCTCGTCTCCATGGGGCTGCCCATGGGGTGGGGGGGAGGAGGAGGAGGATGAGGAGGAGGAGGAGGAAGGCGCGTGGGTGCTGCCCATGTAGTCATAGCCCGGTAAGGAGAGACTCACTTGAGGGAAAGGCGCGGGTCACCGTATGGGGCGTAAGGTGAAATGTTTAGAATAAACTCCTTGGGAGGGTACGAGCTCCATTTCTGCTGCACTGTGTTGTCATTGTTATTCCAAAAGTCTCTGTCTAGATCGCTACAGCAGACCGTGGGGAGGGAGAAAGAAGAGGGAAATACAAGAGAGAAAGCTGAATTCCTGCCAGGAGGAGCGCAGCCCCCCGCCCCGGCTGGGCCCTGTGGAGAGAAACAGACAAGACGGATGGACGGACGGATGGCTGCAGAGAGATGGGAGCAGGCTGAGGGGAGAGAAGGGTGCAGAGGGTTAGAGAAATGTGGTGCAGGGCTGCTTCCCAGCATTCTGGCAGCCGGATCTGGAGAGGGACACAGCAGTGAGTAGAGGGGATCCCATTGCCAGAGCCGTCCCCCCTGTGTGCTCCTTTTGGCACATCGTGTCTGGACACACAGGGACCCCATCCTGTGCCCTGCCATTATCCACACAGGTGAAGTGTGCTCCATCCCCACAGTGTGTGAGTGTCCCCCACGTGCACCCCAGCTCCAGTGCCACAGCTGCACCCCATTCTGCTGCTGGGGGCCATGGTGACACCTCTGCTCCAACCAAGGGGACAGCAGCTCTCCACGGGGCACTGCAAGACCAGGGATGCTTTGGCATAATTGCAGACCACGCACTGCTCGGTATCCCCAGCCTAAAAATCACTGGGACAGCCACCTCTGTCCCCATGGTGCGTCCTCCCATGGATGCCCTGATCCTGGTGTCCCCACACGTCCATGGATGACAGCAGGCAGGGCACTGTGGCACTGTGGCAGTGCCATCCCAGCCCCTCTCCCTCTG
Organism: Lagopus leucura; assembly: GCF_019238085.1. Classification (NCBI taxonomy): domain Eukaryota; kingdom Metazoa; phylum Chordata; class Aves; order Galliformes; family Phasianidae; genus Lagopus; species Lagopus leucura. The sequence continues at coordinate 5,847,279 of NW_024962282.1, forward strand.
CCTTGGCACCTACTTGATGGTTTTCTTCTCACTGCGGCCTCGGCTGGAATCTGGTGTGCCCACAGTCTCCAGGGATGTCTTGTACCGTTTTCCCTGTGGGGACAGCAGAGGGGTCAGAGCCAGGCGCTGCCCCCAGGTCGGAGGAGGTAATTTCAGGCTTAATTGACCCCGGGTTAGTCGATTTGCAATTCCCAGCATAAGGGATGTGGTGGCACACACAGAGGAACTGGGGCTCGGAATCGGGGCAGCGCTGTGCTGTGATTTTCAACGGATGCTCAGCAGGGAGGAGCACAATTAGCGAGCTAGGAGGTTATAGTGGGACACAGGCACAGGGACGGGGATGGGCTGGCTGTCCTGCTACGGAGCATGGCCGCCCTGCTGCCCCTGGGTGCGCTCACCACCTGCACCCTGCCCCACGGACACTTACCAGTCTGCGCTGGCACCACTGGCAGATGCCACACAGGATGATGGTGACGCTAAGGCTGATGGTGATGATGGCCGAGACAAGGACGACATCGCGGGAGGGGGCCCCTGGGGAGGAGCAGAGCAGAGCTGAGGCTGGGGGACCTAAGGGCGGATGGACGGCCCTTCTGGGGACCCACAGCCACTCCACAGCACCTGTGGCGTGGGCACAAATGGGGAGAGGATCAGTAGGGACACATGGCAGGGCCACCACCCTGCCCCACTGCACTGCGGGGGCTGGTGGGACCACATCCCTGGCATCCACGGCATGGCCGCTACCTGACTGTAGCTGCTGTTTTCAGAGGCTGTATGTCCATGAAAGAGGTAGATGAGCAAATGCTAAAAGTTCAGAACAGAAATAGCAGTTACTTTGTCAAATGGATTCCTAATAACTTTAAAACCTGGCCACAGTGCCATCCATGTCCAGACATCCCCACCACCAACATGGACAGAGAGGCTGGAGCGAGCCCACCCCGAGCCATGCTGCAGTATAAATATTAAACAATAATGGTTAATAATTAATTCACCCGCAGCCCTTGTTATTGTAATGAAATTTGCCAGCGGCTCCGGCGCTTTCATGAGTCACAGCAGCTGGACCCCACGCCCTGCTCCCACGCCTGAAGCCCACAGGGGGACAACAGGTGACAAAGCACTGGCAGCCCCCATCCTTGGAGGGCGAGGCAGGGGGCACGGTGGCACTGAGAGTTGGATGAGTGCCTCTGGAGCCGGGTGCCCGCAGGGGCCAGCAGGTGATGGTGCCACCAGGAATGGGTGGCACTGTGGGATGGAGACCTGGGATTCACATGTGCTACAGAATGGGCGGGGAGGGAGGGGGGGATCCGGCACTTGGTCACGAGGCCCCGTGTATAGAACCCGCTTAGCAACTGTTGCCTAGGAGGGAATTTGGGACCAGCCCTTAATTTCTAACATTTAGAAAGAGCCATGGAGGAGCGTGGCGCTTAGCACAGTGCTGGAGGCAATAGGACTGAGCCCTGCTCGCAGCTGCCCCATTTGGGGACATGGTGACACGTGGGACACCGTCCTGGCATTGCATCCCAGTGCTCCAAGCGCTGAGAATCCACCGTGCTTCTGCCCTTCTGGTACCCACTGTATCCCCGAGGGAAGGGCAGATGAGAAGGTGCCAGCTGGAAAATGCAGCTCCAGTGATGCAAGTGCATGGACACAGGGACTGAGCCTGTGCCAGTGGCTGCCACTTCTCACAGGGTCAAGTTCATCTCTAGTATAATCCCATAAAGGGAAATTAAAAGGGAGAAGGACAGCGTGCTGCAGGCACGACACTGAGGATTATCCCTCTTAGAGTGAAGGAGAAAGCAGAGGATGCAGTCACCAAGGGGACTTTGGCTCCTGCCCCGGTGACATCGCAGGGTCACACGCTCCAGGCACCGCTGGGCAGTGCTGCAGCAGCACTCACAATGAGTTGTTTTCCAGTCAATTAGCATCGCTTAATTAAGCAGAGAAGCCGAGCGCAGAGCTCCCGGCTCGTCCCCAGCTGCAGGTGCTGCCCGGCGCGCAGGGAGGTGGCACGGGGGGAGACGTGGCCCCTGGCTGAGAAGGATGGGCACCCCTATGATCGTTGTCACGCTCACAGCACTTCCAAAAGGGCACGGAGCCCAAAAACGGCCAATTCCCCAAATGTTCTGCGGGGAGCATCAAAGCACGGAGCCTCCTCTCGAAGCTCCCAAAATAACCCCCGCCTGCTGCGCTCCCGGGAAGCGCGATCGCAGCCGCTCCCCGTAGCCGGCGTGCACGGCTCCGCGCCGAGGCTCTGTCGCGTGCCAAGCGCCGACAGCGGAAGGGGAAGCGGGCGAGGGTTCCAAGAGCGCCCGGAGCCACCGAGGGATGAGATGGCGAGCCCAGGGATGGAAATGGGGCGCCCGGTCCCGGTGGGTGTGGGCTCAGAGTATCGCTGTGCGCTACAGGAGCACCGCCCCGCGCTGCGCAGTGCAACGGGGCAGGAGTGAAGTGGCCGCGGTGCCACAGCGGGGCTTCCCAGATGCCGCTCGCCTGGTGCCACGCTGTTCGTTCCTCCCTTGCTCATCCTCCTACCCATTTGCTAGATATTTTCCAAAGCTCTTATTTTTAGGTTGCAGCTGAGAAGCTGCGAATTTGCAGCTTTGTGCTCCTGTGCAGGATGCAGGGGGAGCTGCGATGGAAACCCCCAGAAGGAGAGTGAAGAGCGGGCACGGCCAGCCGCCCAGCCCAGTGCTGCTGGTGGCCACCCCAGCAAGCTGCTGGCCATGCTTTCAGCACCTGTCTCCACCGAGCACTGCTGCTCATCATGCTAGGAGCGCCCAGGGCGAGAGGGTTGGGAACAGGCGTCTGCTTTCCATCTGTGCATTTGTCTGCCTATCCGCAGGCCCTCCTCTCCAACACACCCATCCATCTCTCCAGCCACCCGTCCATCCCTTGTACACAGCTGTCTCTCCATCCAGCCATCTGGCCAGCCCCCGGAGCTGCCAGTCTGTCCATCCCTGTCCGCATCCACACCAAGCCGCCTGCCCCAGGGACCCGCGCCACTTCCCCGGTGCCTCTCCGCTGGCACCCACTGGGAATGCCAACACTTCAGCTGCAAAAGGTGGCAGCAGTGCCTATAGGCACCTTTCCAAAATACCAGCATTGTGCCCTCCTGGTGCCACAAACCCTTCTGCAGTATGGCACAGGGAGGGGCAGTGGGGACCCCCAGGGCTCCATGTCCTCATGCCCACGTCGGACGGGTGCATCCGCACGCAGAGGGCAGTACATGGACGCACTCTTCCCCCAGTGCTCTCCTGCAGTCAGGTTATTTTCAGCTCAGGATTTCCGGAGACATGCCTGGTTTCTCTGCTTTGTGCTTCCCGCTTCTGATGAGCACCTGAGCCCCCCAGAACTTTGCGTACCCACAGATGCCCAGCCATCAAACCAAGGACTACCTTCCTTGTCAGCATCCCAGCTCCTGACATCCTTGTGACATCCCGTGTCCTCCAGCACAGATAGCTCTGGCTCAGCCCCAGCTGTCTTCCCAAAACATGGCCCCATGTGTACAGCCTCCTCCTTCTCCTCACCCCCATCTTCATGGAGGGACCCTGAGCTGCACCCTCAGTGATGCACTCAGACCCCAGGACAGTGGGAATGGTCTCCTATGGCGGGTCCCCATCTCCCTCTCCATCTTCATGCATCCCACCATAGGAATACCCTGGCTTGGACAGAGAGAACCGTGCCACATGCTTTGCCCTCCCTCTCTCCCTCTCTCAATGCCTCGGCTCCGTCTCCAGCAGCGCCATCAGCCGCTTCCCTTTCAAACCTCATTAACTCCCCCCAAGGTGACCCGCTCCCTCCTGCAGCAGGGCCAGGAACAGAGCTGCCCAGGGATGATACCCAGGGACAGGGGGACCCCGCACGCTCCCGGGGCACCCCAAGCTCACAGCTGGTGGCACTGCATGATGGTACAATGGCACCATGGGGCACAGGACCAAGCTGCCGTGCCCCCAGCACATCATGCCCCACGGTGTGCCCTCAGCCTTGTCCCCAGGTCCCCGCTGTTCCTGCTCAATACTCAGGCTGGCGCTCTGCCTTTGTACACAGCCACCGTGCACCAGCCCCACTGTCTGCTCTTCGAAAGCCCTTCCCCTGCTGAATTCATCTATAATAGATATTGGAGCTAAGCCCCCAGGGGCTGGGGGGTGGCAGTGATATTATCTGCATCTGTCTTAATTCCCCTCTCTCTCCCCGCCCTTCTCCAGCAGGCTGAAAAGCCGCGAGAGCAGGCGGAGGAAAGCCACCTCTGGCTCCGCTCTGCTCCTTGGCACTGGGGGATCGACCACAGCTCCCATCTCCATGTCCCTGCGTCCCCATCAACTGGCCCATCCCCATCCCCATTCCTATCCTTATCCCTGTCCTGATCCCTGTCACTATCTCAGTCCCCATCTCCATCCCAGGCACTCCCATGGGCACCCCACTTCCATGGGAACAGGACAGAGCTGCATGGGGACACAGGCACAGGCAGGGAATGTGCAGGACACAGCAGGTGCCTGGCTCCTGGCAAGGCACACTGGGTTATTTATCTGCACCCGCAGGGACAAGGATGCAGGTGGGGAGCGGGGACAACAGCTCCCAGCACCTGTCTGGGGCACAGGAATGGAGCATTTGGGTGCAGTTGCTGCGGGAGAGGGGAAGAGGAGGTCTCACCCATTGTGCAAATAGCTAGTGACACTGAAGTTACCCCCATCACCCCGTGCATCTCCTCCACAACAACAACAGTGCTGGCTGTGCCCATGGAGAGCGCAGCACTGGGGAGAGAGTGCTGCTGGCACCTGGTCCCTATGCTGTCCTCCTCTTGGCGCCCCAGCTGTCCTCAAGGCCACCTATATCCAGTGGCTTGGCCATGGGTGCCAAACTCAGAGGGGGAATGGAACCATGGAGCAGCAGAGGGGCAGGCAGGCGAGCAGCGAGCAGAGCAGATGGTGCCCTGGTGTCAGCCACTGCGGCACCCTGATGTAGGGCCAGTTTCGTAGGGATGCCCCACGTAGTGGGAGAGCCAGGAGTGGGACCAAGGGACAGAAGGGGTGTGTGCTCCGTCCCTGTGCCAACCTTGTGAAGGCACAGCAGACACAGGGGGCAAGGAGGATGTGACTCCGGGAGCAAATCGGGGGAGCATTGGAGGGGGAATGAATCCAGGTGCAAAGTCTGGGCTGCAGAAAGGGTGAGCAAGGGGCTGCTGGGGACCTGTCCCATCTCCCCACTGTCATCACAATGCCGGGTGACCTTGGGCCACCAGCCGATCCCGCAGGGCATCCCAGCCGGGCAGTGACACCGAGCGGGCGACAACGTCCCCTCGAAGGCTGTCAGTGCTGCCGCCCGCCACGGGCGACAATGCGTGGTGCTGCCCCTCGGCGCGGCCGCATCCCGCAGGCCTGCAGCTCACGGTGCTCTGCCACGCGTCCCCGTGATGTCCCCATGTCCTTCTGCCGGCGGCTGTCACCAAGCCACGCCGTGCCATCGCCGCTCGGGCACCGCGGTGGCCGCACCCCCGCCACCTCCTCCCCGCCAGCGCCCCACATTCTTGACGACGGGGCCGAGCGGCGCCCGGGGAGCGTGAGCTCAGCAAAACGGCGGCGTGCAGCCCCCTCCCCAAAGCACGCAGCCCAGCACGGGCGGGGGGGGAGGAAGGGGCTGCGGAATCCCACCAGGGAGGGAGCTGCGAGGTCGAGGGCTGCACCGCGGGGGAGAAAAGGGGGGGGGGGAAAGGAGGGGATGCTCCGCAGGAGCGTGACTCATTTGAAAGCGGCAGCGGTGACTTTCTCCGCGGAGCAGCGCTCGGTGCGGGAGAAAAAGGGGGGACCCGCGGGGCGCGGTGCCGGTGCGGGGCGGCCTCACCTGCGCTCGCAGCCTCCGGGTCGAGATACATGGCGGCGGGGCTCGGCGGGGCTCATCAGACGGCGGCGGCTGCAGGAGGCGGCGAGGCGCGGGACGTGGGTGCCGCGGGGGCCGCGGGGGGCGGCGGAGCGGCCGGGGCCGGCATGCGGCGGCGGGGGGGGGCCCGGGAGCCTCGCGGTGTTCGGTGCCGCCCGCCCGCTGCCTGCTGCCGGCTGTGCGTGTGTGTGCGTGTGCGGGTGTGTGCCACGGTCGCGCATCCACTTGCTGCTCGCTGCTGGCGGGAGAGGAAACTGCAGCCGGCAGGGAGGGAGGGAGGGAGGGAGAGAGGGAGGAGTGGGGGAGATGGGCGGGGGGGCTCCGGTTCTGGGGACCCACCCGGGGAGTGGCGGGGATAGGTGCGGGGTGGGAGCGGATGCGCACGGACAGAGCACGGACGCGTTAATGCGCGATGACACGCACGGGGAGCCGCACCCTGCCCGCTATCCCGCGGGGACACGCGTCAGGTACCCGCTCCGCACCGCTCCCAGCCCTCGGGCTCCCGGAGCAGCCCCGCTCCGCACCGCTCCACGCCCGCTTTTCCCCGTGCCGGGGCTCTGCGGGCAGAGCGGCGGCGGAGGGCGGTGAAAAACGCGGAGCGGAGCTACGGAGCCACGGAGCGGAGCGTCCCCCCTTTCCCCCCCCCCCTTCCCGGCCCCGCCCTTGGGCAATTTGTGCCCGGCTTTTATTGCCTCGTTAACATTTGCTATAGAGATGCAGGCGAAGAGCAAACAAACGGGAGAGCGGCTGCCGGCGGTGTGCAAACAGCGGGGCCGGCACCTTCCTGCATCCCCAGCCTCGGAGCGGGGCCGCGGCCGTGGGCCTGAGGCAGCCTCCCCGGTGGAAGCGGAGGGGCTGGGGGACTGCTGGGGGTCTGTTCTTGCGCGCACACGGTGCGGGCAGTTGAATGGGATCGCATCCCAGCGTCTGATGGGAGCCACGGGTACGGCCTCGCGGGGAGGGGGGCTCAGTGGGAGCCATCCCGAGTCGGGCACAGCCACGAACCCGCAGTAGTTCGGGAGTTCTTGGGGCTAAACCCACGCAGGGCGGCCGTGAGTCTGCGAGCACCTGCTGGGAGCAGAGAGCTCGCTTTAAACCAGGGGTGGGTGCTGAGCAGGGGGGGAGGTGGCTTTGGAGCCAACGAGTCGCCGTGAGCCCGACTCCTGCCATGCCAACTAGGGGAAGTGTAGCTTTATTTTGACTTTTTTTCCTCTCTCCCTCCCCGTATGGGAACCTTCTCATTAAACCCTTGGCACAACCCCCTGCTTTCGCTCTGCTTTTCTCCGTTCTCTTCCCACGCACTCTCGCACTGAGCGCTGAAATCCCCGTCCCTGCGCTCAGACGTCCCGGCAGCTCCGTAACCTCCCACACCCACACAGCCGCTGCCGCCGCTGCTTCCATGGGGGCCAGGTGGGTGTGCGGCACTGCTGACTCACAGCGCCGGGAGCGCTCCCCTTCCCATCCGGTCCTGGGCTTTCCCAAGGCGGTGGAGGTGGACCTCGCTTTGTGCCTGGAGTCCCCCCGCTCCCTGCCTCCTTACGGTGGATTTATGTGCCCCAGCTCTATCTTTTTCCTCGTACGTGGCCCACGCAGCTCGGCCACACCAAAGCCCTGAGCATCCCAAACCTCTGGACTGTTAAAGCTCTGCCACCTTGAATCCCTGGGCATCCCAAATCTCTGCGTATCCCAAAGCTCTGGACAAGCAGAGCTCTGCCATTCCATATCTCTGGGCAGCCCAAAGCCCTTGGCATCCCCAGTCTCTGGACAACCCAAATCCACGGGTGTCTGAAACCCTCTGGACAATTGGACCTCTGTTACCCTGAATCCCTGGGCATCGCCAACCCCCTGGGCATCACAGAGCCCTGAACAATCAGAGCTCTGCTACCTTGGGCATCTTAAACTTGTTTATTCCACACTTGTGGACAGTCAGAGCTCTGCCACCCTGAATCCTTGGGCACCTCAAAGCCCTGGTCACCCCAAATCCCCAGACAACCAGTGCTATACCATCCCCTATCTTGAGGGCAGCCCAAACTCCCGAGCGTTTCAAACCTCTGGACCACCAGAGCTCTTCCAGACCAAATCCCTGAGCATCACAAGCTCCTGGACATCCAGAGCTCTGCCACCCTGAATCCTTCGGCATCGCAACCCACTTGTCCAACCAGAGCTCTGCCATCGAAATCCTTGGATATCCCAACCCTCTGGCCATTCCAAACCATTCGACAATCAGAGCTCTGCCACACTGGGTTACCAGAACCCCTGGGTACCCCTAACCCCATCCACCCCAAACCCTAGTGAGCCCGATCCTGCCACCTCAAACCCCTGATTCCCCCCACCACAGCCCAACACGCCCAATGGTCTTCATGCTGGCAGCATGAGGACACTGCAGCCTCAGTCTGCCCACCCTCAGACCAAGGCTCCTCCATCCCAACCCTGCATTTCTGGGGGAGGTGCAGGCACGGGGCTTTCACCACCAAATTGCAGTCTTCAGTTCCCAGCCACTTCAGCTCTAGCACAGCTCAGAAGAGGGTTGTTCTACATCTTTCTTCTTGCCTCCTCTTTTGTTTTGTTGATGGAGAGAAAATGAGAGGGGAACCATTTCTTCCCCTCTCTCCCTACTGAAAAAAAAAAAAAAAAGAACTTTTTCTTTTCTTTTCCATTGTTCAAAGCCTTTTGTACAAATTAATCTTTGGCTGGAGGCCAAGCCTGTGGAAATTTCATGTGAAATGATGAAATTCTCTGAGCCTAACAGGAGTAATTACAGGGGGTTAGGAAGCAAACTATTTTGCAGCTTTGACAAGAGCAGGCTGTGACCTGGCACTTGTTACAGCTAATAAAAATGGTAATGAACCACAGCAACCAGGCAGCTCTCCATCTCTTTCCTTCTTCTCTGGGCACTTTGGCCCACTGCAGGTTTCCCCAGGGGTGATGAGGATGGGGAACTCCAACAGCTGCCAACCAGGTGGAGATTTCTGAGCTCCGATGCAGTTTGCCATGGGCACAGCAATGCTGTTTGCTTTGTGTGATGGGGACCAGCCCTTCAGGGTGCCATGCTGTGCTGCACCATGCCACGCCAGTGCAAAGAGACAGTGTGTCTGCGGGTGCCAGTCTTTGATACCCAAGGTACGTTGTTTCTCCAGGAAACCACAGTGAGGATTTCAAAGTGAAATCTGTGGGGTGAGCTGGGAGATCCCTGGCATGGAGTGTGCCAATGCAACCCTCCTGCCCAGTGTGGGGCTGAGCTGCAGCCTCCATCTCCTCCTCTGCATCTGGATGGGTCTGGGCATCTCTTCCCTGCTGAGCCATGAGTGGTGGAAACACCACCATGAGGACCTGAGCCACCCCGAAGCTCCTTTAGCCTGGGGCTGCACCCCGTGGCAAGGATGGTAAATGTGATGCAAGGGAGGATGAGTGCAAGGGCAGCAATAGTGCTTGGGCATCCTCAGTCCCTGCCTGCTCCTGGCTGACCTCGCCCTGTGCATCTTCAGCATGAGACTCTCCTTGGGGATGACGCTGGGTGCCGTGTGAGCAGTGCTGTGCACCGTGGGGACCTTGTGTAGCAGCTGCCACCAACTGGGAAAGGCAGCAGGTGGGGGCTGAAGGTCACGCTTCAGACTTTGCCCGTGCCTGGCAGCTGGTGGCTGGCAGGACAGCACTGAGACTCCGCTACTCCGCAGCAGCCACGCGATGAAGGGCACCCCAGGAGTCCCAAGGTATATTTTGGCAAGCAGTGCCTCATGGATCCCACACCCAGCTTTGTCCTTCCGACAGCACCAAGCCACAAGCCAGTGTTCTTCCCCTCCTTCCCCCCATGCTGACGCTGTGCCGTGCCATGCTGCCAGGTGGTGCCCTCCCTTGTTTGATTTGCCATGAAATAAAGGGACGGATGATTGCTCCAGCGCCTGGCCTGATGCATCTCCAACGCCTGGGCAGGGGGCCCAGGGCAGGGCAGCAGTCGCTAGAGGACAGTTTTTGTGGTTCAGGAGTCAGGTTGCCATCAATTAGGTAGCACTCTCTCCACCCTGACTCAGCAGGTCCATAGGAGCTGGGCGCCATGAGTACGTCCTGGGCACCAGTAACCACAGGAGCATGCGTGGATGGGATGGTGTGTCCTTGGGGTGTGACCACGGGGCTGGAAATAGGGTCCCCTGGCAAAGGGTTTGGGGGTGATGCTGGCCCTGGAGTACTGGGAATGGCTGCCCGTGCTGCTCTGCCCTCCCAGCTAAAGCATTTTGCGTTCTGCACTTGTGCCATTAGTAATAGGTGCACCACAATGAATGATGCCCTCTATTAGGTACGCCCTTAATCCCATCAGGAGTTCCCACAACATATTGCAGGGAGGGCAGAAGGCAGCCAGGCTATGCCTTTAGCCATGGATCCTGCTCACAACCACTTGTGTTTCACCAGGAAGCAGGCACAAACTGGGCATCGTACAGCAGGCAGTGGGCACAAGTCTGGGTTCCTTGGCACCTCCAGCATTGGGGTAGAGGCAGGATTCCCCAGTAGGGGAATGGGGGGTGGGGGTGCAGCCAGTCACTGGGAATATGAGGAAGGGGCTTGGTTATCCCGCTCCAGTAAGGAGCAGCCCCAGCAGGGAGCGCAGTGGGGAATGTGCTTAGCAGAAAAGTTCCTAATGGCCGTGGTTATTAAGAACAGGTTGTGCCAAACCCCTCTAATAGCGTCCTTAAATGCAATCGCTGATGGAGAAGATAAGAGAGCAGAGGGCAGAGCGGCGCTGCGCCTTTCAAGCAGTACCACGCACACTCATTAAGGAACTGGACCCTTCCCAGGCAGATGGAGATGATGCTTTTTTTTTGGTGCACCCATGCAGCCCCACCCTGCAGGGCTGTGGCATCTGAGGACATTTGGCAGTGCACTTGGGGCAGAGCCCCTTGGTCCCACATTCTTGCTCCCTGGGCCAGCATGGGAAGACACCTCAGGATGGGGCAGTGCCAGTGCTTAATTGGGCTCTCCTACACCATACCCTTGTTGGAGGCAGCCTGTCCCCAATGGGAAGAGCAGAATGACCCCTCTGGCCTGGGGACAAAGCAGGGTTCTGCCCTTTGGGACCTTGGGGTCAGACTGTTCTACTCACTGCAGGGAAAGTCACCAGGGTAGGCAGAGGATGAGGTGGGATGTGGGGTGAGATAGGCTATGGGCTATGGGGTGGGACTGGGATGGGATGGAAGGGGAGGAAATGCAATGGGAGGGGATTGAGCAGGATGGGATGGGACATGGTGGGATGGGGCAGGATTTAGATGGGATGGCGATGGATGGGGACAAATGGAAATGGCATAGGGATGAGATGGGATGGTTAATGTGTCCTCTGAGGAGTATCTGAGTGAAGTATCTCTGGCCCTATTTGCAAAATTTTTGGGTTCAGAGTGTGGGTGAGACCATGCTCCTTCTCAGCCAGTGGAAACACACCCCAAGGCAGGCAATTCCTGCAGGGGGTGCAGAGGGAGCAGTGGGGCAGGGCTCAGCCAAACTAAGTGAAGAGCTGGTAAGGCTCCAGGGGGCAGGAGCAGACAGGGGCTTGGTGCAGACCCAGAGCTGGAAAGTGGCCTGGATCTGTGGCACAGGAAGTACAGCCAGAGGCTCCGCTCCCTGCTTCTTCATCCTCACCCTCTCTGCACATCCCAGGTCTGTCACGGGCTCCATCCCAACCCGGGGAGCTTCTCTCTTTGTGACTCAACTGCAGCTGCTTTCCCTGACGGAATCCCCCTCCATGGCTGAGTGTCACCCGCTGACGTAAATCCTCCCACCCTCAATGCCAGCTCCAGATTTAGAAGGATTTTGGGGAAGGTGGCAGGAGGAACCAATCACCCCCAGCCCCAGTGCAGAGGAGACAGGCATGCAAAGCCCCATATGTGGTGTGCCATGGGGGGGAGGGGGAGGAACCTCCAACTGTAGGGCAGCTAAGAGACACTGAGGTCACTCCATGCCATGCTGGGGTGCCCCATCCTCTTCTAGAGCCGCACCTCCAAGCAGGCTGCTCTCCAGTAGTGCAGTGCCACATGTCCTGCCCATGAGTGGGGACCCCCTCAGCACTCCTGGGAGGGCAGAGATGGAGATCACTGTGAAGGAATGGGACAAATCAGGTGCACTGTCAGCACTGGGAGCCCTGCAAGCACCAGGATGCTCTTAGGAGCACTGTGATGAACCAGGAATTTTAGGAACCCTGGGATGCTCCAGGAGCACTGGCAATTTTGGCAATCCTGGGAGCACTCTAGGAGAACCAGGAGCTCTGGACTGTGTTGGGAGCAGCAGGAATATCGTGAGCCCTGGGGGAACGGGGGTGTGGCAGGAGCACAAAGAAACCCAGGAGCAGCAAAATGCACTGGGAGTACCGGCAGAAGCAGGAACAATGGGAATCTTGGGAACCCTGGGAGCATCAGCACGCTGCAAGAGCTCCGGGTGCTCTGGGAGCACAAGAAGCGCTGGGCTGTGCTGGGGGAAGTAAAAACACTGGAAACACCGTGTGGAGCAGATGGATGTGCCAGGAACATGAGGAAACTGGGGAGCACCCGGCGTGTAGGAATGCTCCAGCAGCACCGGGATGCCCTGGGTACGCAGGGCTGCTCTTAAGAGCATCGCCGGCACTGGGATACGCCTGGGGGGGGGGGGGGGGGCTCGGCGCGGTCTAAAAGCTCCTCCTGGCGGCTCCCGCTGAGAACTACCGGACACAGCACCCCGCGTGGCCCGGAGGGGGGCAGCGGGACTCCCAGACCCTTGGAGAGAACCAGGGAACCCCTTTTTCCATGTGGTGCAGTGGGAAAGCCCGGGTAGATGCGGGTGTCAGGCTGCTGCTGCTCCATGGGAGACTGGGGCAGGGATGCAGTGGTATCCAAGAACCCAACGTGCCCACTCCGGGAATCCCTCTCTGCCAGTGGGCACTGCTGGCAGCAAGGGAAGAGGAGGGATGGAAGCTGCGCCCGGCGATTGGAAGGGGCAGCTGTCGGCATGCAGGCAGAGCATGCTATGCCGTAGCCTCCAGCTATAGATATGCAGGGAAAAATCAATACCTCGCTGTGCAGGAAGGCAGTGGCAAGCCGCTTTTAATAGCAGTCTGTCCCATTTGCAGCCTTCCTCAATCCTGACCCAGAGAGACCGACCTCTGTCTAAACGAGCTGCCTCATCCCAAGGGGAAGCGGGCTTTAAAAAGCAGCAGCATCCAAAGATGAGGAGATGAGGCTGTGGTTGTGCTGGAATATTCCACCGCATCCTGTGCCATCCCAGACCATGTTCTTTGCACCGAGGTCCCCGTTTTCCCTGGGATCACATGTGGCAGAGGGGCAGCAGCAGGGCAGTAAACAGCAGCAGCTCTAGAGGATAAGAGTTCCCGTGGGAATGAAGAGAGCTGGCCCCTCTCCCCCTGGTATTAAAGAGATGCTGAGGCAGGGGAGCAGGCATGGTGGCATATCTAGGTCAGCAGTGCGAGAGGCTAAATGAGCTTCCTCGTTATGTGCTGCTGCCTCCGCAGCACACCTACATGAGGATGTGGAAATTGGATGAGGCGGGGACCTCTGGGGGCAGAGAAAAGCAGGGGATGGTACTGCAAGGAGATCAGGAGGAAAACATGTGAGCTGACGCTGGGAAGTGGGATGCATGGCAGCATCCATGAGGGATGAATGGATCGATGGATAGATGGATGGATGGATGGAGATGTGGTGCATCAGCCTTGCTGCTGGAGGGGATGAGCGCGGGGTGAGGTTGCCTCGGTAAAATGACGGTCAGGAGATGTGCTGTGCCTCTGGCTCTGTGCTAGGGCTGAAGGGCTGGCTGTGTGCTCACTGATGCTTGGAGGTGGCATGTTGGAGTCAGGTAAGCTGTTAGCCCTGGCTGTATTGTCCCCAAACCTTGTCTTGCTGCCTTTTGATGCTGCTCTTTGTGGCTAAACCCCTAAGCTGTGGCCCTGAGCTAGCTTCAGCGCTGCCACAGTGTCACCACGATGCATGGGCCATGTCCCTCCCATCGACAAAACCTGTATCAGTCTGTGCTAAAGCTTTCAGGGTTGCAGGCTGTGTGAGCCTCCAGCCCTTGTCCCCTCTCTCGCCTGCCCCCCTTGCACAGCCCTTTTTGTGGTACCACCTTGTGCTGGTGGCATGAGCTGCCCTGATGCTGGGAGATGATGAGGCTGGCAGTGTCTGTGTTGTGCTCTGTGAGAAGCAGCAGGATGCTGGGTGACCCACTGGCAGCAGCTGTCTGGCACTGTGTGGCCATGGGTGTGTAATTGGTGTCACCATGAGCAGCTGAGGCCAAGGCTTTTAGGATGTGAGTAATTACACCCGCCTAACGTTGAAAAGCAGGCTCTTAACCTCTCACCAGGCTTATTTACAGGACAGTCCTGTCACAGCTGGACTCATTGTGCCCAGCTGTCAGCCTTAGTGCTGCGATGCTTGCTTGTGCCCAGCCCTGAGGCCACCAGTGATGGACAGAGCATGTCTGTCCCATCTGAGGGGCTTCCCTTGCATTGGCAGTGCCCTGTGTGGGAGGGGAGGTGCCAGAGGTGCTTGGGGCACCCTCATTTTTTCCCTCTATCATCTTTGGTATTGTGGTAATGGAGCAAGGAGAGAGAACTTAGGAAAAAAATATTTGAGCCTTTCTGCACTTGAGCTCCAGATGTGCTTGCAAGCCCAGCCAGTGTGCAGGAGCTCCCACAGAGTCCTCTGCAAGACTTATTCCCTTGTTGTTAAGGCAGCTCTGTGTCAGCTTTCCCAGCTCATGCTGCCTGCTGCATGCCTGAGCTGATGGCATGTGGCACAGTGGGGGCTGTGCCCATTGCACAGCCCTTGCTGCAAGGGGACAAGATGTGCCTGTGGCTACTCCACCCCGCCAGGAGGGGACAAACTGGAGTATGGTTAGCCCGTGGCATGTGAGCAGTGTGAGATAATATATCTCCTTGGCTTTCCAAAAAATTTGTTTGTTTGTGTGGGTTTATCTCAACAGCAGCAGCGGCAGTTTGGCACGCAGTAAGCTAGCTGCTGACATGTGCAGCTACTCTGAGCGGTGGCTTTGTGGTGGGGCTGCCTACACAGGCAACAGAACAGGCAAGCTGGTGCCCATCCCCACCATCCTCCTCTTCCCTGTGGACCTGTGGCAGTCTCACACAGATGCGGAGCAATGGTGGCACGTTCTTCATCCTTCTGAGCTCAGCTATGCTCTTGGTTCTGTCTCCAGCTGCTGGGACCATCCCCAGGTGTCTGGTCGGTACCCTTTTTGGGTACCTGCTTGCTGAGCTCTGCAGCTCCTCAAGGACCTTTGGGGTGGCTCTCAGTCCTCCGAGTGCCCATGGTGTGGCACAGCCCTACTGTGTTTTGCAGTCTGTGGTGTTGCTGGGTGGTGGGACCACCCTCAGCCCCACAGCTCAGCCTGCAAGACCTCTCCTCCCCAATTCCCAAGCACGCAGAGCTGTGTTCAGCCCCTCAGCACTGCGTGGATCAGCCTGAGCTCTGCTGCCTGTGCTGCCAAAGCTTTTTTTCTGCTCCTCAGCTCTTCCCTTCAGAGACTTGTTTATGGCCCTCAGGAGCTGACTGGCTCCTGGCACCTCTCCCACCCCGGCAGATGACACTGCAGCAAAGCCGCCCGCCCTCGCCCCACTCCTCCTCGCCCCACTGTTGCAGTTCGGGGACCTGTTGGCACGGCTGCCTCTGCAGGGAGATGGGCTGGAAGACTTCAAGAGCCAGAAAAGACCTGGCACTGGCATGACAGCAGCGAGAAGCCAAAAGGCTCAGATGGTTTTAAATGTCAACGAGAGGTGCGAATGCATCTCGGAGACAGCATGGCCAGGAGTGATGGTGTTTTGCAGACAGCCACTTTCCCAGAGCCAGCACTGCCTCTCGGGGCCGTGACTTTACCCTGCCCTGTGGTGACAGGCACGTCAGAGGACTGTGCTGTGTCCCTGCCCTCACAGTGATGCTGGGCTGCCAGGGCCAGAGATCCTGATAAGCTGACGCGTGTCTCCTGTGGCTCATCTGACCTTTCCCATTAATAACCAATCTGCACTGACACTCAGAGGTGGAGGAAGGCAGTAGCTATCCTCTTTCTGCTGTGTATTTGCTTGCTCTCCTCTGCTGCTCCCCTAAAAAGAGTTTGAAGTCTCCAGGTGTCAGCAAGTTCCCATGCCAGCCATCTGTCCCATTTCCCTTAGTAACCGTTTGTCCTTTTTTCCTTCATTGGGTATCCAAAGCAGATCCTGACCACCAGACCCTTTCTCTCGGTTCCCTTTGCTCTCCAGATCATCCCTGGTTTGTCGCTGTCCTCACCTCAAAGAGCAGTGTCCCATGCAGGGGACATACCCTGCTCATGCAGCTCCATTTGCTCACATTCTGGGAACGTTCAGGGAATTCAAACCCTCATTTCTAGGGATGTGGCTTTGGAGAAGCAGAGCTGGAGCTGTGATGTGTTAATCTGATGGCTGCTGATTGGCTAATGATGTGTATGCTGAGCTGGTAACTCGCAGAACAAAATTGCAGCAGTGGAGGTGCGTGGGCACAGCTGGGGCTCAGGCTGCTCGCAGGTCCCTGTCTCTCAGCACTCACACACCAGCACCTCCACACTACCTCCACACCTCCTCACTCACTTGCTTCTCATGCTGCATTTTCCTCCCAGCAGAACTAGGCAGAGGAATGTGGCGCTCCAGAAGTGCACATCCACCCTGGAGCCCTGATGCTTACCCAGCTGCTTGGTGCTTGTTGGCTCTTCCAGCTGGCTGGCTGTGCCATGTCCCACAGGAGACCGAGGAAGGAGCAGCTGGGGTGCTGCTGCTCTTCTGCCATCAGAAATGGGTTCTGGGCAGCGAGGGCAGTTCCTGGAAGCCCCTCATTAAAGCCAAGGCCACATGGGGCTTTGAGCACAGCTCTGACATTGCTGCTGCTGCAAGAATGGAGCAATCTGTTTTGGAAGGAGTGATGCTCTGCTACCCATACTACTTGAGCTGCAAGAGAAAACTGGGAACTTCTCTGTGAGATAATTATTCTGGGACATAGGTCTCTGTAGTACCACTTGCGTTACCCCAAGGCTCCCCTTCCACCTGCATGCTGGGCTGCCCACACTGACTGGTGCAGCTGGGAGGAAGTGGCACGAGCTGGGAAGCACTCCACAGGCAAGAGCAGAGATTCCCCATCCATCTGAGTGGAGCTGGGCTGAAGCCAAGTGTGTTGGAAAAGTCTTAGAGGTCCTTGATTATGGAGGGGTGGCCTGGTGTGAAGAATGGGAAAGGAGCCAGGAGAGAGGAATCCCTGATGTGAAACCTCTTGGCTCAGTGCAGCCACCCAAGCCCTCCTAATGACCACCTCCAGAGCCAGCACAGATTCCCAAGCTAGCAGAGATGAGAGTGCATTTGGCCTAATGGAATTACCCCGGTGCCCTGGCTCCATCTGCTGATTTGAATTGCATCTGACTGATGTCCAGATGAGGCAACAGAAGAGCAGTGGCATCCTCCACACGGCACCCGCGCCCTGTGTGCAGTGCCTGCATCCCTCAGTGGTACCTGTGGTCCCTTCTGGAGAGCCTGGGAGGCTGCGGGGCTGCTGGCTGAGCACACAGCAGGCTCTGTACTCTCTTGCCATTGCTCCTCTCCACCACCGATAGGCACAACACAGCTGAACTGCAGACTTTTCTCTCCTGCTGCTCTGATTGCCATTGCAGGAAGCCACCGGCGGCTTCTTCTTGGTAAGCCCCTGGGCTACCTTCCCACATTTTGTGTCTTAGCTGGTGTTCCCCTGCAGAGCCCTGGGGAGGGACTGGCTCTCTGCTTGGGGGGTGAGTCCATCTCATGCCCCTAAGGCTCCCGTTAAAAATTCTGATTCATTTCTGGAGCTACCTTTCTGAGAGAGGCTTTAACAAGGAGGATGGAGCCAAGGGCATTTGAGAGTTGAGCAGGGAGGAGGAACAAAAGCAGGGCAGAAAAAAACTGCTGAGATTGAGGCTTCCTCCAAGAGGAGAAGGGTAAGTTACCACCAGCCACCAGCACTGTTTTCCCCACCCAAAGGTCCCCGGGGGGAGAGCCCACCAAAAGCTGGTGGCCTGGAGAAGGCCCTGAGTATTGCAGGCCAGCCTCAGCAGTGAGGAAAACACCACTTAAATATTATTTAACGTTCCTCTTCAGTGGAGATGGCTATTTACCAGTGAGAAATTTTGGGGCTGAAGAGTCACAGCTTGGGTAATGCTGGATAATGTCCTTGGGAGGGGGAAGTGCTGGCAGGATTTATAGCAAGTCTTTGGGGCTTGGCTTCCATAGTTAGATTTGGCACAGATTTAGAAAAGCAGCTGGAGGATGAGTTTGTGCTTGGAATCATTAGCAGTAAGGGTTGCACTGAATTGCTGAGCGCAACCTGCGGGAGAAACAGCTTCAAGGTTTTTTGTCAAGGCCAGTGCAATAACTGAGCACACACGTGTGTGTGACAGATGCTCCTCATTGTGTGCAAGGAGATCCTGGTCTGCCCTACCCAATTCTGGGAGGCGTTTCAGCTCCAGAGTACCCTGTAGCCCTCCAGTGTGACATGTTAGGAACCTGGCCGTGTGCTACCAGCATCTCCAAAATGTCTGTTTCCAGTGCCCCACTGGGTGGAAGCTCCTGTTTTTGACCCTCAGCATCTCTCCAGAGAGGTGGTGGCTGGGATTACAGCTTCTTCTGTGTGCATGGAGGCTGAGAAGCTTTCCCAGGGAGCTCTGGGTGTGGACAGTGAAGGACCTGGTGCTCACAGCGTGAGGAGCTCCTGAGCTGGGCAGAGCCAGCCCAAAGGTGCTGGTTTTGAAGCACTTCAGTGGCAGATGATGGAGCTGACACGGTGGTGGAGAGTCAGCAGACTGGGGAAAGCACAGGCAGGCACTTGATGCAATGGAAACGGTGGCCAGGAGATCCTATTGCTTCCATTTTCAAAATTCTGATGTTGTGATTGTCTCTGGCACTGGCATCAGTGTGGTGTTTCTCTGATTTGCAGGTTGTTCTCGATAGAAATGCAGTTAATTCCCAGAGTGAGACACACAGCAAGTGAGTGCTGGGGTACATCCCCAAGGGGGGACACTGTAGAACATTGTGGATGCCCTACCCTTGGAGGTAGGGGCCCTGGCTCAAGGCCAGGGTAGATGGGGCCCTGATCTGCTGGGTAGAAATCCTGTCCACAGCAGAGGGTTAGAACTAGATGATCTTTAAGGTCCCTTCCAACACAAACCATTCTCTGACTCTGTGAACACCGAAGTGAGGCTATTGCTCATCTGCTGGAGGTGGTCCTTCTTGCCCTTCCCTTTGAATTTAGCTGTGCCCAGCAGAGCTCTGGGCTGGTTTCTCTCTGCGTTTGGCTCAGACATCCTGTGCCATCCACTGGTGAAGCAGCTGTGATGATCACCTGGTGATGAGAGTTTGTTCAGACGCATGAAGTGATCTCAGGGCGGCTGCAAACTATACATGGAGGTGCACCAGGCATGAGGCTGGCTTATGGATTTACCCCAGGGACCGAACAGGAGGCAGACGCTGTCAAGGAGTCCTCTGTGCTCTCAGAGGATGCTAAGTAGGAGTCCTGTTGATATTGTTTTGCTTTTCCATTGATGACTTTATTGCAATTCTCCTGGAGGAGTTTGTGGGGCTGACTGAGGTAAGCATAAGCCCAATTTAAGAGCAGTGCAATTGGATGTGCTGTATCTGGGGTGGTGGTAATTAAAGCAAACGGTATAATAATAATAATAATAATAATCATCATCATCATCGTCATCAGCCCCCTGGCCCAGGCGGGGCCGCTCCCCCAGCGCTGCAGGAAGGCTTCATCCCTGCCAGGGGGCGCCGCCGCCTCCCTTGCCTCCCCGCTCCCCTCGGCCGTCTCCATGGCGACCGCTGGCTGCGTAGCGGCCCTTACGAAGCTGACGCAGTGGGCGGCCCGGCACGGGCGGAGGCGGTGTTAGAGAATCGGGGGGCCGCGCGGCCCCCGGCATGGAGGCGGAGGCGACGGCCCTGGGCCTGCGGCGGGGGAGGCGGCGCGGAGGTGAGGGCGGCCGGCGGAGAGTAACGGGCCGGCGGAGAGTAGCGGGCCGGCGGGGGGGGCCCCGGGAGAGGCAGGCAGGCAGGCAGCGGCAGGGCCTCACGGCAGAAGGGGCGGGCAGGGCCCGGAGGGGAAGGGAGGAGGCCTCGCGGCAGGTGCCGGCCTGGGCCGCCTCCGGCCCTTAGCGGCTGCGGCCGTTCCCGGCTCTTTGCTCGCCCCCGGGGTGCCGCGTCCCACCGGCTGTCGCTGCCGCCCTTCGGCTTCGGCGGGGACGCCGCCGCGATGTGGCTCTATGGGAGGAGCCGGTCCCTTCCCGCGGGCGGCTTCGGGGGCACCGCGCCGGCCGTGCTGTCGCCGCCCGCGACAGCTGAGCGCTGTGGGTGTGACGCGCGGGTTCCGTCTCTCAGCCTTGGTCGCATCTCCACAGGGACCGGCGCCTGGAGGAGCTCCCAGCACCGCGAGCGCTCCCGTGCCATGCGTCTGCCGCGGCGGGCGACCGGCCCCGTCTGTAGTTAAGGTCAGAGATGCGCCTGCTGCTCGAGGGATGCGTCACCGAGGTGTTATAGCCGGGGCGTTGCCGGGCTTCCAGGATCCGTGCTGTGAGCGTTGTGGGGATTGCCGCCCGCCTGCCTGTGTGCTGGGGACGTGGGGAGCGTGGAGGTTGCTGGCTGTGCAGATCCTGGTGCGCGGAGTCGGTTCCCAGCGGGAAGGTAGACTGTACGCTGGTGTAAGTGTCGTGTGTTGGGAGCCGGTCCTTGATGGTTTGTTGGAAGAAAATGGTTCTGTGTGAAAGTGCAACCTCCTCCAAGGTGAGATTACAGGATAAAAGCCTGCGTTACCTGGGGGTGTGTGGCTGCATCCTGCTGCTTTCTGGTTGAGTGAGGAGAAGCTTCGGAGATCCTGCGGTCGGACAAAGTGTTTTAAAAATAGCCCTGGTTGGGTGACAATGGAACAGTAGAAAGTGTCTTCTGCAAAGCCAAATTCTTTAATCTCTGGCTTCTATGACATCTGCTTCAGTGGGGAATTGTCTAAACCATTCAGGGGGTTTGTGTGTGACAGGGGAGGAGTTGGTCACCGCTGGAAAGGCTTTAAAATAGAGAACGTTATCTAGGTGAAGCTATTCGTGGTCCTAGGTGTTAGCTTTCTGTGTCGTAAAAATTGCATTGGGTTCCTAAAGCTGCTGATCAGATTATTGCTCAGCCTGGTGAATGTGCAGGCAAGCAGCCCTGTGATGGCTAATAGGCAAGGTCCAGACAGAAACACCACTGTGGGTGAGGGATGTAGTATGGAACTTCTGTAACTAAAATCCAGAAAGGAGCTGGACAGATATTCCCTCTTTTGATCACTGTTTGGGGCTCGCCATCTTTGCCGTGTTTGTAAAACTTTACTCCCTTTGCAGTATGCTGCAAAGTGCTGGGCTTGGTGTTGTGAACTACGTACTGCTGCACCAAGCTCATTAGCGCTGCTCTGTAAAATGAGGCTCGATCAGAGTTCCATTTTAGGGCACCAGGCTAGATCCTTTCGATCACTGTCTGCAGAATCATAGCAGAGTTCTTAGAAACTGGGATGTCTGTGGCTTCTGAAGGCTTAGTTGTCGCTGGAAATGGGCAGTGAAAAGGGCAAACTTCCCTCTGCTGCGTCTGCCTGTTCCTCTTTTTGAGCCCTAGAAAGGAACAGTTGTGCAGCACTGCGAATGATTAAAATTAAGAAAAGCGAGAAGGTCAGAAATATTTCTTCAGTGGGGATGGAGCTTGCGTCCTTGAGATGTGAGCTTTAGTCCTAGGGTGTTGAAGATGCAGATGCTTTTTATGATGGCTTTTTACGGTACCAAAGACAAAAACGGGCACAGGGGTATTTCAGGTGCAGCCTCATCATAGAAGTGAATTAATCTTCAGATGGAATCTCAAAACTAGGTCACTTTGGCTTCTGTGTTACAGTAGAATTGTATGAATTTGCAAGCAGGATTCACATGTTCCTTCAAGCCTCCGTGACTTAGAAAACTCTCCAAAAGCAATGCAAACATCAGATTTTTTGCTTCTGCAGATGCCTTTCAGGCAAGCTGGGGGCCTGCAGAATTGCAGGACTGCTAACATTTGAGAGCATAAACTCCAATATGCTTGGTAGGCTGCTTGACTTTGGGAGGTGAGGGGGGATTTTGAATCATTTAAGGCCTTGCCTGCAGTGTCGTGATCTTTCTTACATTAGTTCAGAGGGGATTCTGTGCTCCCTGCTGCTGGGGGAAGGATGCTTGGGACTTTTTCCTTGCACAGCAAAAGTTTTTACAGCTATTCTAGAAACTCATAGAAACGGCTCTGGTAGTTTGTGTGATGGGGAATCTGCCTGTGCCCTGCTTGTTGTCTGAGAAACCTTCACTTTTCAACTTGCCACCCCGGTGGCAATTAGCAGCCCTTGCTTACAGCTGATGATCAGATTCTAAGAAGGATGCAGCAGGTGGATAAGAACCTCCTGAGCTGGGTTCAGCAGCAGTTTTTGAGGGAGTTATATTCAGTAAGGCAGCCATTGAGATGCTTGGAGCAGTGACGTTATTTTCATCTGCTTTTAGAGAGTTTTGGGGCTGGTTGATTCTTAGAAGGAAGACTTTGGGGTTTATGAAAATGCCCTTTATCACAGAATGGCCTGGGTTGAAAAGGAACACAAAGATCATCCAGTTCCAACCCCCTGCTGTGTGCAGGTCACCAACCAGCAGACCAGGCTGCCCAGAGCCACATCCAGCCTGGCCTTGAATGCCTGCAGGGATGGGGCATCCACAGCCTCCTTGGGCAACCTGTTCCAGTGCCTCACCACCCTTTTTATGTTATCTGTACTCTGACAACGGGACTTGTGATGTATGCGGATAGCGTTAGGATGTTTATTCATGCAGGAACAGATTCCTCTCGAGTAAATCAAGCTTTTAACTTGAAGCTCTGTGCAGGTATCTTCTTTATTCTGCACTGTACATACATGATAATGGCATTCAAGTCCATGTCTGCCAAAACAAACATGCAGGACATGTTTGTCATGGTGGTGGGAATGGCTGTGATACTTCTGGTTAGACCTGCATTCCTTCAGCTTCAAGCTGACACTTGGTGGCTTTACTTTTTCTGAAGAGAAACCTGAGGGAAAAACCTTAAAAACTTGCCTGCAGCAGAATCTATCTAGGTGTGAGCTTTGAAATGTGAAGGAATGGGAGTTAAGGAAAAAATGGGAAAAGTTTGTCCAATGGAAACGAACACCTACATCTCACTCTGCTCCCTGACAGTACAGCATGCATCCTGTCTCCTCTGAGTGCAATTGCTGTATGTATGGTTCTGTAGTACAAGATGCTGAGCAGTCTCCTCATCCTGCTGGCTTGTTTGAGTGCCTGAGTTTGTCATATGCTGCATATGGATCCAAAAGCATTATGAAACTAACGTACCCTTAGCTGGTCTGCTGGAGAAGGCAATTAACTGTTTGCAGCGCTGCTGCAGGCTTTGAAGGAGCAACATACAGAGAAGTAGAATGTCCTAGCATAAAACACACACAAAATTTGGGTTTAAATGCAGAACAGAATACTGCTGTACCTTGTTGATGATTTTGAATGAAATTCCTAATGAGTATTGGGGAGGAAAAAACGTGCCCCCTATTTTCGACCATTTATTTCTTCATTTCCATTCTTTTCCTTCCTCCTTGTTATCTTTTCTTCTGCCCCATCCAGTGAGAGGAGTGCAGGTCCCTTACCTCTTACACCTGATGACAAACTAAAAGATTAAATTAAAAAAAAAAAAAAAGAAAATGAATTATTTTCACCTTCCTTGCAGCAAGAGTAGAAAAATCTACATTGCAAGCAGAGTGTAGGGAGTTTTGCTGTGTGTTTTTAACCCCCGAGCTTCCAGTTCACCTTTAGGGATGGGTTGGAGGGCGCTGATGGCCCCCTGCACGA
Organism: Lagopus leucura; assembly: GCF_019238085.1. NCBI lineage: Eukaryota > Metazoa > Chordata > Aves > Galliformes > Phasianidae > Lagopus > Lagopus leucura. The sequence goes on from NW_024962282.1 coordinate 5,871,042, forward strand.
CTCTGTTTGCTGCCTTTACGGCTGGGATGCCTGGCTTGGTGCAGTTCGCTGACGTGTGAGATGGGAAGGTTTGCTTGAAGCACCTAAACAGCGAGGCTGCAGTGTTACTGAAGAGCTTAGAGCTACACTTGCAGAGCGAGAGACTTGCTGATACTGAATTTGTTGCTGTTTTTCTTCCTCCTGTAGAGATGTGGTGAGATGATTTTATCCAGTGATTATAGATGCAGGAAGTAGATATAGGAGTAATTAGCTAGTTGACAGTACCATAAATGTGTAGGTGTACAAGTCTATGGGGCCGGATGGCTGCATCGCAGGGCTCTGAAGGAGCTGGCTGAGGTGGTTGCCGAGCTGCTCTCCATCGTATTTGAAAAGTCGTGGCTGTCAGGTGAGGTCCCAGATGACTGGAGGAAGGGTCACATCACTGCCATTGACAAGAAAGGGAGCGAGGAGGACCCTGGGAACTACAGGCCGGTGAGTCTCACCTCTGTGCCTGGGAAGATCATGGAACAGATCCTCCTGGATGAGGGATGGGCATGTGATCCGTGACAGCATGGCTTCACCAGGGGAAGGTCATGCTTGGCAAATCTGGTGGCCTTCTGTGATGGAGTGATGGCACTGGTGGATGAGGGAAAGGTGACCGATGTCATGTACCGGGACTTGAGCAAGGCCTTTGACATGGTTCCCACCACATCTCTGAATTGGAGGGATGTGGATTTGAAGGGTGGACCACTCAATGGATAAGAAATTGGTTGAAAGGCTGCAGACGGAGGGTGGTCATCAATGGCTCTGTGTCCAGGTGGAGGCCGGTAACAAGTGGTGTCCCCAGGGGTCTGTCTTGGGACCGGTGCTCTTAACAACTTTATCAGTGGCATCGATGGAATCGAGTGCACCCTCAGCAATTTGCTGATGACACCAAGCTGAGTGGTGCGGTTGGCATGGTGGAAGGAAGGGATGCCATTCAGAGGGACCTCGAGAGGCTGGAAAGGTGGGCCTGGGGGAACCTGATGAGGTTCAACACGGCAAAGTGCAGAGTTTTGCACTTGGGCCGGAGGAATCCCAGGCATTCATACAGACTGGAAGGAGCGGTGCTTGAGAGCAGCCCTGCAGAGAAGGACCTGGGGGTCCTGATGGATGAAAAGCTTAACATGAGCCAGCAGTGTGCTCTTGGGGCTTGGAAGGCAAATGGTATCCTGGGCTCCATCAGAAGAGGGGTGGCCAGCAGGGACAGGGAGGTGATTGTCCCCCTCTGCTCTGCTCTTGTGAGGCCCCATCTGCAGTACTGCGTCCAGGTCTGGAGCCCCCAGTGCAGGAAAGACTGGGAGCTGTTGGAGAGGGTCCAGAGGAGAGCCACAAAGATGATGAGGGGACTGGAGCACCTCCCCTATGAGGACAGGCTGAGGGAGCTGGGTTTGTTCAGTCTGGAGAAAAGAAGGCTGTGGGGTGACCTCATTGCAGCCTTTCAGTGCCTAAAGGGGAATCAAAGGGTTGATAACTGCAGGACAAGGGGAAATGGTTTTAAGTTGAGGGAGGCGAGATTTGGGTTGGATGGCAGGGGGAAGTTCATTCCTATGAGAGTGGTGAGGTGCTGGAACAGCTGCCCAGAGAGGTTGTGGATGCCCCATCCCTGGAGGTGTTTAAGGCCAGATCGGATGGGGCCCTGGGCAGCCTGGTGTAGTATTAAATGTGGAGGTTGGTGGCCCTGCATGTGGCAGGGGGTTGGAGATTCATGATCCTTGAGGTCCCTTCCAACCCTGGCCATTCTGTGATTCTGTGAGGTGCTCCAAGCCTTTGCTGTGTCTTTCTTTTGTACCTTCTGTTTGGTTTATTGTTTATTTGTTTGGCGTAGAGGGATTCTGCATAGCACAGACCTGGGGTATCCTGAGCTCAGATGCAGGCAGACTGAATTCTGTATTGGATAATAGGAAGAAGTGGCAAAATTCAGTATCTTGTATGGTGTTCTTGCAGTAAGTACCATAAAAAGGGTCAGGTTGCTATGGGTAAAAACTTGAAGTGCATTTCTCCCCAGAAGGTTTTCTCTTGGATTTCTTATGTATAACCTTGGAATTCGCACAACTCTGCATCTTTCACAAAGAAAAATAAAAATGGTTTGTGTAACATGCTTGCTGGTGTTTACAGCTGTAGATAAAGCCTTGATGTGGTTTTAGAATATTGATGCCAGTTCAGAAGTCTGAGCCTCTGGAGGCTTGCTTTTTCCCCATGTGAGCTGCTAAGTGATCTTGCAAAGCTCTGCTATTTTCTCTCTTGGGAAATTAACTATTTCGCTTCCTTTAACACAAGAGCAAGTCACATGCTTTTTTTGTGAGTTTGCAGTATCTCAGTCAGCCTACGACTGTCCTAAATAAAGCAATTCCTATCTTCTGTTACCTCGCATACTGTATTACTGGATTGTATCAGAAGTGCTTTTCATCCAAATTCAACCCAGGCTGGATGTGGCTCTGGGCAGCCTGGTGTGGTGCTTGGTGACCCTGCACGTAGCAGGGGGGTTGAAACTACGTGATCTTTGGGGTCCTTTTCAACCCAGGCCATTCTATGGTTCTATCTTGTAACTTGCCTTTATGCTTGGCACGTCTTTGATAATATCCAAGATGGATATTCTTTCCTTGCTGAAGTTCAGCTCAGGTGTCACTCTGAGATTTGGAGCAGTCAGTGAACTCAGTGCAGCTCCCCATTGCTAACCGACTCAGGAGCAGGAAGTGGACAGCTTTGCTGCTTGCTTGCTTTGCTGCCCATCCCTGGAGGTGCCCAAAGCCATGCTGAATGATGCCCTACGCAGCCTGAGGTGATGGGAGGCAGCCAGCCCATGGGCGGGCATTGGGGCTGAGGGAGCTTTTAAGGTCCCTTCCAACCTCAGCCATTCCATGATTCTGTGAAGTGGAGAAGTTTTTCTAGCCCAGCAGTCTGTATGCTGTGTTCCAGGCTCTTCCCTGCTGAAACGGTCTGTCTTTTAGAAGGTGCAAGTGCATCACCTCTCTGCCAGACCCAGCCTTTTACACTACAGAGCTCCTCTTGTTCCTGTGCTGTCTGATTCAGTTGTTTGTCACCATCTCCATGGCATTCAAGCGTCTGCTAGTGACAACCGCTTACTGAATGAGAGCATTCAACTCTGAACCTCAGCCTCTGCACTTAGAGGGATGGCGGCCTGTGGTCCCTGGTCAGCGGAAATGAAAGTTCCAATCTGCTCTGCTGAATGGTGGGTTGACTTATTCTTCAAAAGAAAGCAAAGAAGCAGCAGTTTGTGACTTCTGTTACGCTGTGGTGGATGCTCTTCCCTGAGCAGAACGTATGGAAAGTAGCGACAGATGTCTTTAATGAGAGATTCTCTATATGAACGCTACAGGATTGCTCTTCTGCTCACCTTTGCCATTTTCACTTCTTTTCCAGTAGAAAGAGGCTGCTTGCTCTTTCAAGTCTTCCATCTGAGGTTAATATGAGGCAAAAACCACTTGGCAGACGAACAATGAAGAGCATAGGGAGAGAGAGCTGACTTCCCTGAGATGTGTGTGTTCTAAAATGGGAAGGAGTCCAGCTTTCCTCGAACCTCAGTGACATGAGAGGAGTGCAGGGCAGGATGCCCTCACAGAACTGTGCCGGTAGAACTCCACCCTGCAGGAAACCCTGTTATTCTTACACCAGAATCCCTTTCCCCTCTGAATTTCCCTGGTTCAGTACTGTGCTTTTGGAAACAAGTCTATTTCCCTGTTGGTTTCTGGGGACAGAAGAAAAAGGAAGATATGTTCTTTCCAGCTCTCTAAGAGCAAACCTTTCAGAATACCTCAGGGGCCACCGTCAGCTTTAACTCAGTAGGAAAGTGGGACATCCACAAACGCAGAGCTGCCCTGGATGCTTCCAGATTGTCTCTAGCTTAGAGGAGGCTGAGAGAAAGCTCTTAGCTGGGTGCACGTAGTTGATCGGTTGTTTAACCTTCTTTTTTATAGGACTCCAGCTCTCTGCTGGTAGAGAAGGGGATTTATCAATTCTTTGAGGCCTTGCTCTCACTTTGGATGAAGGTGGAGGAATTAACGCAGGCTGTTTTTGGGGTGGGAACCATACAGGGTGCTGCAGAAAGGGCTCATTCTCCTGTCAAGGCTGAGAAGGTGTTGTGAGTGTGTCTCGAGTGCCTCACAGAAACCTGCTGCTCCTATTTACAGTGAATTGGGAGTGTGTGGCATATGAGCTCTGCGCAAGCGCAGGAAGTGCCAGCTATGTTTAATTAGTGGCAGTGAAGGAGGCGTGTGAGCTGGTTGAGGGAAAGGTGGGTGGGAAGCCTGAAGATCCTCTGCGAGGTGGGCAGCAGGTATTTGGAGAAAGGAGAGATGTGTGGGCACACTCCTGCAGTTCTGTAACCAAGTTGCAGGTTTGCTGGACATGCATTTGTGCCGGCTCTGAGTGGCTGGACTTGCGCTGAAGGAAACGACAACACAAACCCTGCTCCTCACAGTGTGAGAAACATTCGTGTCCCTGCTATCCTGATTCCTCATCTCTTTGCTGCTTGGAATGTCGTGAAAGCCCCCTGTTAGGAGCTCTGAGGTTGGTGATGTCTTTATTCTTTGGGACACACTGTGTGTGTTTTGTGATGGACTACTCTGACCGGGACCCATGAAGGTGGTATTACCTTCAGCATTAGAGTTTTTCCTTCTAGTGGAAGCAGTAAAGAGCAGCAAATTGAGCGTGCTGCTGTATGCCATACATCTGAACCAGAGCTTGTCTGGCTCTTTATTCTCCTGTACCCTTGTGGGCCTGTGGGTCTGCAAATGGAGGGGCTTGGGGTGGTTGGGTGACATTAAATGCAAGTCTCAGACAGCAGACATTTGTGGAGACGGAGATTAATGAACAAAGTGTTCAGCATGGAGGGCAAGAAGAGGAAATGAGGCTTTGTGGGACTCGAACTTCTGGCATGACGCTTAATGAAAGCCGGATAAGAAGTTGTTCTGTATTTTGAGGCTGTGCTGCAGAAGCACGGAGGTGAGATAACAGATCTGTTCTGAGGCTGCTATTAATGACTGGTCTCTCAGAAATATTTCTTGTGTCAAGAGGGTAGAAGGAAATTCACTATATCCTCTGAAATGAGAGCGTGCACGTTCATGTAGAGTAAGTTGTATGACATCTCCTGGGTGCGTGGATGCTTCTGTTAGCTGCCCAGACTGAGGCAGGTTGCCTGGGTGAGCAGGGAGAAGACGGAGTTGCTTAAGGGAATGTGGAAGTTTGCAGCACTGCATGTCTAGTTCTCTGAGCTCATTATCCTCTAAGACACTAATGATGTGCAGTGGACAAGCCAATGGCCTGTATGTCCCAAGATGCCATAATATTTATCCTCTGGAAACTTTTGCTTTTCCAGTTGCTTCTCTAGTTAACTCTTAATTTGTTATAGACAGAAGACGACTTGACATCAGTGTAATGGATGGGATTTTAATTGAACAGAAGATGGCAAAAGACAGAAGGCTCTTGTCTTGCTTCCCACCTAACTGTGTGTGCAGGAAGTGAGACCTCACCTGTGTGACCTCAGCAGTAGGTGGGAAGGCATGCTTGTTGGAACTTAACAGAGTTAAGCAGAACGGGGAGTAATGGTACTTGTTGCTTTTGCACGCAGATTGATTGCATTTCATGTAGCTGCTCTGTATGTCGCGGTCGTGAAACGAATTTCTTTGAGTGCAAATGCAGAAAAGGGTATGGCTAAAGGAATCAGGAACCTTTTCACTTCAAATTACTTGATTTATGACATGAAAACTGCCATGTTCACATGGATTTGCTTTGCAAACCGTCCGACTGGAAGCTACCTGGTGTGATGCCAGAACACTCCCTTTGGCAAGCATGAGAAAATACAGCTCTTCAGCCTGTGCTCTGAACCACGAGGGCTAAACACTCCTGAAGAAAGAGCAAGTTGAACTTTCAACAGGCTTCGTTTGGCTAACATGCTTGATTTCCTTCCTCAAATATTAAACCTTTTGGGTGGGGCGTGTGAGCGAACCCCCTGATCCTTTTCCTGGTGTGGACTGCTTGGTTGTGCCAGTGTGCTCATGCTCGCAGCTTTTGCTTTGACAGGAGGAGCTGCGGATTGGTCTCCTGCTGCTGGAAGTGCCAGACCCCAAACTGGGCAGTGCCGGAGGGCAGCATGCTGGGACTCTTGCTCATCACAGCCCAGAGAACCAGGAGATCCTGCGTTCCAACAGCGTGCCTGCTGGCTTCCTTGTGCTTTAGGTGGAGGTCGTGATGGTTGCTTAGCTGCCTTGTGCCCACCCAATTACCTCTCTACAGGAGTTTCCCTGAAGTGGCTGCTTGGTAATGAAGTTTTTGTTTAAATTCTTAGGTTTTTGGAGAAGGTAAAAATGGCAGGTGCCAAATAATCGAGGAGGATAAGAGGAAGGTCTTTGACTCAGTGACCCTCCCTTTCTGGAGGGAGCAGGAGTGGAAGAAAAGTGTTATCTTTAGCTCTTCTTCAAATATGCATGATGTTCCTGCTGCAGAGAAGCAAGGCTACTAAGACTTCATCTGATATTTCTGCTACTGGGAGAAGAGATGAGGTTGGAAGCAGTTGTGGCTGTTAGGTTCCTATGGGAACAGATAGGATATGCAAGGGCTTGAGTTCTCAAATCTAAGGGGATTTGTCAAGAAAGGTGGGGAAAAGATTGCATCTTTGATTGGAATGGGAAACAAGTATAATGCATCCTCCTCCCCCTAACCGTAGTATTTCTCAGCTGAACAGATAGGATTTCGTGCAGTGTCCCCCAGGCTGCCTCGCTGCTCGTGGCTGCAGAGTTGATGACAAGGTGGACAACGAGATGCACGAGCCTGCTGTCCTAGGTCAGCAGCTCAGTGCCCTTAGCACGTGGGGGGCAGCAGGAAGGCTGCGCGTTTCTGCTGGGTGAGAGCTCAGGCACCCCATGTAGGAGTGGTGCTGGGGAAGCAAGGTTAGCAACCTGATCTGAACGAATGTTCCAGATGAAATACTTCTGATTCAACTTCTACCTCCCACTTAAAGCAGAGCTCACGTTCAGGGCAGAGATGGCTGTTTGGTGTCCACTGTACTGAGCTGCTGCCTACTGTTCAAAATGCCATGCTCCTGTCCCTGCTCATGCTATTTTTCAGCTCAGTTCAATGCAAGACGTGCATCTGCCTGGGGGCAGTGCCTTCCTGGCTCCTGCTCAGCACCAGTGGCTCTTTTAGAGAGAGAATTTGGTGGCTTTTGCAGTTTGTCAAGGCTCAGGGAAAGAAGGTGTTTGGATATTAAAATGGATCCTTTCATGTGAGTAAAACCCATCATTTTGCACTTATAAAGTCCACTTTGATGTTGCTTTCACACATGCATAATTTTTGAGCTGCACATCCTGTTTCTTTGACCTGTAGTGAAGTCAACACAATTTGGCCCATGAGCAAAGGCAGTGGCATGGCTCACACCTGGCTCTGAGCTGCAGGGGAGTGCAGGGGTGTTCGCTCCTCTGTGCTCAGTGGGAACGCTGTCATTTCCTTGTAGTCCTTATGCTTTATGTTTTACCCACACCATAAAATGCAATTTGAGTTATGTGTACAGAAAAGCTTTTGAGTGGTTTGTTTAAAGGATAGCGCTGCCTTCTCTGCAGCCTTATGCTAAGGGCACCTACTGAAGACTTGGAGCAATTTAAAGAATATGACTTCAGCTTCCGGGTGGAGGGAGGAAAAACTCACCCTAAAAATACTGTTCTTAACTTTGCAACAATCAGCAGCAAATCTCATCAGATTGCCCTGAAGCTGGCATGTCCTGAAGCTGTAGGCACTTGAAGGAAAACTGGAGGTGGCTGTGTGCTTGTGGCACCTGCTCTGGTGTCTGGCAGGGATGGATGGCACAGGGGTCACCGCAGCCCTGCTGGCAGCGTGAGCAGAACTTGATGCCTGGGTGCTGTGTTAAGGTGGCTGGCTGTGCTGACTCAGTCATTGACTTCTTTCTTTCTCTCCTCCTGTCTGACGTTTTATTTCTGGATTCTTTGACTTCTGCCCTGAGAACGTTGCTGTTTTCTAACTCTATCCAACCAACGGTATTGGAAGGTTTATCCTATAACCTAACATGCCTTAGAAACCAAATCTCCTGCTTCTTTCCTACATGGAAATGCATACACTTCCTATTTTCTTCTGTTGGTTCTCTCCCTGGGTAATTAGGGGAAAGAATGGGAGTACTAGGGGTGAGGAAGGAGAGGGGAGAAGACATGTGCAGCTGCCCGTGTTGCAAATGGATGTGCGGGTGTGGGAAGGTGCTGGGGTCATTCTGGTGCCCTTTATGTACTTCTTTCCTTCTCCAGATCAACTTCACTTTGGTGGCTGGAACATCCTTACAGTTTCAGTGGTGCCGGGAGAGATCACTGAGCTGTCAGTGAATTATTTATGGCATCATAAAGCCACCACTTATGGCATCGTAAAGCCATCGTATAGACCACCCTTCAGAAAAGGTGGTCAGGCACTGGAATGGACTGCCCAGGGAGGTGGTGGAGTCACCGACCCTGGGGGTGTTCAAGGAAAGGCTGGATGTTGTGTTGAGGGACATGGTTTAGTGGGAGCTATTGGGAATAGGTGAACGGTTGGACTGGATGATCTTTTAGGTCTTTTCCAACCTTGGTGATTCTATGATCATTCTACCGGTAGTTTTGTTCCAGAGCGATCATTCTGGCCTACTGGTGTGAGTCTTTCAACTGACTGTTTTGAATGTTGTGCATCCTGAGATGTACAAAATAACTGGGTGTTCATATGAATAGTGACGCTAATATGTACAAATGAGTTGTTCATTCTCTTGCTTCCAACCATAAACTGATCACTAACTGGTTCTGATGATGATTTCCCCATGCAGTGAAGTTACTACAATATTTTGCAGTGTTACTACAATTGTCAAAGAAGGAAAGGAGTGTGGGAAACTGAGCTGCCTGATAGCTCCCTGCAGCTAAACAGAGGGAAGAGACCGAAGAGAAGCAAGCATGTTCTCCTGAGGTCACCACAGCTTGGCAGCCCGATGCCAGAAGCCCGGGTATTGGACTGGAGGAAGGAACATGAAGAGCTGTGAGAAGATACCCGGCGTCCAGCTGCAGTTGTCCTGTGATCTGTTGGTGAGTGCTGAGGAGATCCCTCGTTCAGAGTTTGTGATTACAGTCCTATTTTGGGAAAAGAATTGGAGCCATCTGACAAGATGATGATCTTCTGCAGTTGTTGTGCTGTCATACACACACATCTCAGATTGAGGCAAAGCTGCCGTGGTTTGCCAGTGCTGTGGGCTAGGCTTGGTGGTCTCTGAGGTCTGTGCAGAGTTAAAGTTGAGCAAAATGTTTCTGCAAGAATGCAGGCGTAACTCCTGTAATTACTGTGCAGAAAGTCTGGAAATGCTTTCCCACGTTGCCCAGAAAAGAACTTGGCCTGATTGTTTGCCTGCATTCAGAATTTAAGTGCAGAAATTGAAGAACGAAGTAACACAGGATTATGTGATGCAGGAGATTTCAGACCTGAGCTAGGCTTTTGCCTGATACTTAGGTGCTTCATTATGTATTAATCGCTTGTGTTAACTGCCATATGATCCTGTTTTGAGGCCTTCGAGCTCTTGTCAAGGATGAGGATCTGAATCATGTGCTGTAACTGGAAAAGGTGAATTAAAAGCTTTTTTTTTTTTTCTTCCAAGCTTTGAAAACCCACTTTCAACAAAGGTGAAAGTTGCCAAACCACAGGTCTTGTGTTCACGTTCTATTCCAAGATGATTGCATTCCCACCAAGGCACTAAATTCTGATGCCCAGCTGAAAAGCTTGAAATGAGTGAACACTTCACAGTTAATTGTACTGTAGTTAAAGGAGAGGGAAAGAAAGTCCACACTTAAATAAATTCTGCAGAAGACATTGCCACAAAGGCACTAAATTTAATTACAGGAATAATGATACATTGCCTACAGCAGGAGAGGAAAAAGTGTTTTCTTGTCTAATGGTCTAAATCTGTCTTTTTCTGTCTTGGCTCAGAGCCGATCACTTGTCCTGGAATATATCTGAATAAACAGCTTTTTTTTTTTCCCCCTTATAATCCTGTTTGGGTTATAAATTGGAGTGTGAAGACTCATTTAGCATTTGGAATTATCATCTGCCAGACTACAAGAAAGGGTCTTCTTGCAGAAATCAATCTGAGAATGCGTCCTTTTTCAGAGAGCTGCTGAAGTCATGGCCCTGCCTATTCTGTGGGTATGAACCCCTCTCTTCTGGTAAGTTCTGCAGGAAGATTGGGGATCAATTTCTGTCCTTTATCACTGATAGAGAAGTGAAGTTGCTGCTTCCCTTTGTTTTGCTAAAACAGCTGATTTACTGATGTTTTGAGGATGACCTTGCTGCTTTTCTTCAGGGAAGACGACATTTTCCTTGTTGAATTGTGACCTGGACCCCAGTGACAGCTTTAGGATGAGCACGTTATTGAAAAAGAGCAACACAGCGGAGCCAACTGTGGCCTTGGGATGTGTTTTTTCAGTAGGCTGTGTAGCTGCATGCCAGGCCAGCTGTGCAGTCTGACATCTCTTCGTGTTGTTTGCTCACAGATAAGGTGGCCAATCTCGTTCCTTTCTCTTTTGCAGTTCACTGGCCCCAGACTGATGACATTTAGATGAAGCATGTAACTAAATTCTATCTGCTTCTCTCTGGCAGGGAGAAGATAACCTAGCTTCTTTCCCGGTCCCTCTTTTGTGATCTCTGATCCCTTTCATCTTATTTCCATGCTTCTCTATATTTTAGTAACCTTGCTTTTGATTTATGTTCTGACGAGTGTCCTGCTGCTTTTATGTACCTCCTACAGTAGTCCTAAGTCTGCAGCACCAGGGTTGGTGCACTCCTGTGCGTGGCTGGCCCGTGCTTCCTGTGCTATATTAGCATGGGGAAGAATTATTTCTGATTTCCTTTTGTTATTAGCCACAATTGTAGTCCTTGTTGAGCAGTTCATGTCTGTACAACTGCTTGAAGCCAAGGAATGTTCTGTCAGAGTGTTCCTGCTGCAGCTCCCCTCGAATGAAATAGCTCACGGCGTGATGTTCTTCCGGGTGCAAGGAGAGTCAATTGGGAAGTGCTCTGGCAGTGGATTTATGCAAGAGCTGCATGAAGTAGAGCAGAGAGGTGCAGATGGATGATATGTGAAGAAGACAGACATCTGAAAAACATTGGAGCACTAATTTGGCACATCCTGAGCAAATATGAGATCCCCTCCCTGAAGGCAGGACTAGGTGGCTGTGCTGCCTGCAGCACTGAGCTGTCAGTTTTGGGGAGCAGAGGAGGAGATGGTAGTGAGCTGTTCCAAATCCAGGGTCCGTAGTGATGGATTAATTGTCAAATGAACCAGGAATGTTCTGCTATTCCCTAATTGTTTGGCTCTTTCCTGTGGAATAGAAATATCAGTATATAGAAGCTAGCATGACTTCACCACTTTTTTTTTTTGTTGTTGTTTGTAACCTGCAGATAAAAAGGGACAGAAGAAGTCTACGTAAGCTCTGTGGCAACGGGAACCATAGAATCACGGAACGGTTGGGTTGGAAGGGGCCTTAAAAGCCATCCTGGCACAGCCCCTGCTGTGGGCTAGTTGTCCCCGTGCTGCCCAGGGCCCCATCCAGCAGTGGCCTTGGGCATCTCTGGGAATGGAGCACCAACAGCTTCTACAGTTGGTCTTCTGGGCTGTACATGGGCACTGCTGGCTCACATCCACTGCTCTGTCCACCAGGACCCCCATGTCCTTCTCCGCAGAGCTGCTCTCACATTCTTCTTCTTCCAGTCTGCACACACATCTGGCATTGCCCCAACCCAAATGCAGCATTTCACACCTGGCCTTGTTGAACCTTGTTAAGTTCCCATGGGCCCACATGGAACTGAGTTGTCTCATTGAATAGCAGGCGTGATTTCTCTGCTTCTCCTCTGACTGTCACTGGGAAGGGGACACTCATGAGGCCAGGGTGTCAGCACTGTGGGGCTGCCAAAAGGGCCCAGTCATTGGGGCTGGACTTTAGCAGCAGATCTGTTGGAGGCTCTATCTGAAAAGGCCTTTTAGCTCTGGGTTCTGGAAAGTACGTATGAAGATATGTGCATGCATCTGTTAAATATGACTTGGTTATGACTTAAATGTAACACAAGATCAGAGAAACCTGGGCTTGATTCACCCTTGCTTACATAAGCAAAATGGAAATAGACTTACTGCCTTCTCAGACACACATCCAAAGCTGAGATTCATGAGGAGTTCAGCTGCTTGAGCACGGCAGAATTCAGTGCCAGCTTTGTTGTGTCATCCTGTGTCACTGGGGAAACACTGGGAAGCCAAGTTTTTAGGACAGAGAGGAAGCTGTTGGTCTGGTTGGGCACAGAACTGTGGGACCCGCACTGTCGTTGCTTTCTCCTGCCTCTTGCATGTGGCTTTGACATCTTTATCTGCATTACCAGCTGGAGGAAGTGGCTGCAGGGAAACTGCATCGCTTTCATTTCCCCTGAGCCTGAAAGTGGGGCTTCATTTCCTAAACCAGGAGGGAGCTGGAGCTGTGTGCTGTGAGCGGCACAGCACTCCGCAGTGATTTCCTTCAGGTTCCTGATGGACAAAGCCTTTGGGGCTAGAGAGCAGCTGTAAGCAGCTGGAAGGAGGAGCCCTGTTGGGGTACTCCAGGGCATCTTAGCAACAAAAACGTGGAGAAAGAGATGGAGAGCTGCAAAGCAGTGCAATTAAGGGAAACCACAGTAAATGTGCAGACTGAAAAAGGAAAAGGAGTAAGAGAATGACAGCATAATGGGGGAGTGGGTTGCCAGAAGAGAGAAATGCATAAAATCTGCAGACAAGAGAGGCTTTCAGCAGGCGGTGTGGTTATGTATGTGAACAGGGCTGCTGCTGCCTCTGGGGCTGGGGGCCAAGCTGTGGGGTCTGTGAGGTGCTGGGAGCTGGGATCCTGCACGCTGTGCCCTGCAGGCCGTTATTTATAGCAGCAGGAAAAGTTTGCTCAAGCTGTCATTTGTGTGAGCTGCAGTCTAGCTCTCTCTATCCCTCCCGCTCTTGCTTTCTTCAGATTTTCACTGTAATTAGCACGCTTTACATGAGCCAGGTCAGGGCTGGCAGCTTTCTTTAGAAGTCTGTGTTCTCCAGGCAGGAATAAGGAAATGTTTTTTCTTCTGGGAATACTGAACCTGATCCTTTGTTTTATTTCAAGGATTATTCTCATGCGCTGAGATGGTGGCCATGCGGAGGGAGGAGCAGAAGCACAGATCCCCTCTGAAGTTGCAGTGACAGAAGCCTGTGTCTGAAAATGCAGTCAGGCTTTCAAGGTTCCCTTTGAGCTTTGATGCAATAGAAAAATCTTCTAGGGATTCTCATCCATGCTGATAGGGGCTGGCTGGGGATGAGAACAGCCTGTTAGTCAGTGTAAAGCTGTTCTGCTGTCACTTACCTCAAAAGCCTGTTTCCTTTAGCATCCGAAAAGCTTCCTTTTGAGCATGCCCAGCAATGGACTGAGAAGAGCAGAGGGTCAGTATTTGGACATGGACAGTCAGTAGCTGTGTTATCTATATCTGTGATGTGATATAGCTGCTATTATTCAAGGGAAGGAGATTTACAAGCTGAAATTCACAATTCTGGTATGGGATTTTAGGAAATACAATGCATTTGTGCTTGCAGAATGTATGTTAAAGGTGCTGTGCTGACCCTTATGCTCAGCATAACAATGCTCAGCAGCACAGGTAATGTCTTGCCAGAGAGAGCTCATTCATTTGGAGCTTGATCATTAGTCTGTTAATGTTCCAGGGTGAACATTCAAAGGAAACTGAATCTGTTTGTGATATGAGCACATGGCCTGGCTTGGCACCAAGGGGAGCCTGCCTCTGGTCCTCTGGGTGCTAGGGATGGATTACATTTCATGGGATCCTGTTGGAAAAAATGGACTCATGGCTTTGGTAGCTGTTGATATTATTTGTGTGAAGCCAGAGTTATATGGAGGTGGGGAATGATTGAGCTAGCTCAATAGAGAGCTAGCTTTCTATGCAAGACTTTTATTGAATGTGTTTGCAAGAATAACTGATGTTTCTGCTCACAATGTATCCCAAGTGTAGATTAATGCTCAGTGAAGGCTCTGAGAAATCCAGAATTGGGCAAGAAAGAGAAGAGATCAAATTGATAAGAGTACAAGACATGCTCTGTGTAGGAAGAAGCTATTGGAAGGTGAGAACCTGGGAAGGATGAATCCTGGGATGGTTTGGGGCAGAACGGGAGCGGTCAGACCTGCATTTGCAATGAGACACAGAGGGTATTTTTCAAGGAACTTGTCATAGCACATGAGATTTCTCCCTTTTTAAAGCACTACTGCAGAATAATGGCTCCCTTGAATAGCGCGTTGGGGTCTATTTCCTGGGAATATCATCCAAGCTCTGGGATAAAAAGGATTGGGCAGCTTGAGAGACTGGTAGAAGGGAAGGACTTGTAGGATATCATGGTTTTGGAGTCACTTGTGAAAGCACAGTGAGGTAGGCTAACAGCTTTCCTGGGACCATTAATGAGAGTAGAGGAAAAAGCCTGCGAAAGGGCAGTGTGCTGAGAGTTGTAAGAAGCAAACCTTAGTGATGAATGACAGGGAGGAGCAGTGAGAGCTCAATTGTTTGAGTCACTTCCAACAACCAGAGGAGGACTCCAAAGTTCAGATCTCACCCTGCGTGGCTTAAGGCGTGGATAGAACACTCACACCTTCAGATGCTCAGCAGCCTTGCTCAGGGGCCTGGTGCTGCCCTGCTGCTTTTGGGGAGGGCAGCAGGACGCGGTGCTGACCGCGCTGTTTTGAGTTTGGCACTGATCTTCCTTTCTCCCACTTCTTTCACTTTTCTCTCATTTTGGCAGTGGTGGTCCATTCAGCTCCTGTAGAATGACTGGTGGCTTTCCCTGGAATGTGAGTCATCCTCTAGGGAATTCCTGAAGCAGTGAGTCAGGTTATTGGGAAAACTTTGCCCACTAGCGTGAAATAGGAAGCTAGAGTGCCTGTGGTATCGTAGAAAGGCAGTCCTTTTCAGTGTGGCTGGAGTTGTCCTTCCTTCCCAAAGACAGACACTTCAAGATGAGCTGCAGCAGGGAAACATCACTGAATTTATTTATTTTCACCTTGAAACATGCTGCTCCTGATTTTTCCTCCTATTTTAGAAGGTGGCTGGTCTGATAAATGTTCTAGATGAATGGAAGATATGAATTTGTCAGGATTTTAGTGAAAAATAGCTTGGTTAAAGAAACAAGGCTGGCAGATAGACATCACTCAGTTGCACCTGATATATTCCTTTGCCATTCACCACTTCACCTCACCGTGGCTGCATTAACCCAGCTCTGGTTGTTTTTCCAATGTGCAAATTAATAGGTGTGTCCTTTGCAGCCATGAATTAACGAATTCTGAATACAGCCATGGCAACAGAACCCAAAGAACTTCAGTCCCCAATGTTGGTTGGCTCCAGGAAAAATTAACTATTGTAATTTATATGCTGGCATGGTTTGGCCATGGTTGTGCTTGCTTTGCCTGCATATGCCAGATTTGGGGTGCCTGGCCTTTCAGCAGACCTGTGTTGGCTCTTCCTAGCAATAACTTCCAGCATTCTTTTCTTCCCCATTGAAGCCAAGCTTTTCTCGTCACTGGTTGCTTGCTATTAAACATTAGTAGGCTTTATTACTCTGTAGAACAGTGAGTTCTATTTGAAATACAAAATTAGTTTCACTTTTCAATACTTTTTTTTTTCCCCTAGCAACTTGGTCATTATTTTTGCTCAAGCTTGGAATCGCAGAAAGCTCAGATTGTGGGCTTTGCTAGCACAGATGTAGGTGGTTGCAGATATGTCGCCATTGATGCACCAATTGGGTGTTGTTTTTAACTCAATTAATGTCAGCAGCCTCGGATCGTGCTCTTTCTCCACTCCTAGGCTTTCAGTAGAGTGGCTCATTTTTAGGTAAGGCTGTCTGTTGACTTCTGCCATTTCTTGACCCCTTATGAAGACTTAATTTTCTGACAGGTCTGAAGTTTGGAGATTAACTGTGTTGCTACTGACGTGATGAGGTCACCTTGGTGATAGTGGGGGCCATAGGGTGAGGTTGTTCTTGCCTTGTTCTCCCTCAGGGGAGCCTGGGGGCTCTGGTCCCAGGAACGGCTCTGAACCAGCACCAGAACTGGAGGGTATGTCTTCCCAAATAGAGGATTTCTTTGCTATATCTTGAGTTTGAGGATCCCTCATCCTGCTTTTAACTGCTGGTTGTAAAGCTGTGAACACTACTGTGAAAAATAGTGCTTTGTTGGCATTTAAACTGAAAATGGTGAGAGTTGAGAAAATTCTTTGTTTCTACGGAAGAGCATCCACACAGTGGGCACGAAAACACCAAGTACTTGTGCTAATTGTTCCACTGTCTCTGTATCTATTTCTCACTAAAAAAATCATTAAGAATATGTGTTCAGGTTGGCCAAGAGTAGCTTTGTTCCTCAAGGCAGGCTGGTGGGGCACTGCCACAGGCTAATGGGGAGAGTTCTACCTGGTTTTACCCTTGCATTACTCCATGGCTGTGTGTGGCTCCATGGGAAGGAAAGGGATGGATGCTGCCATGTTTCAGTAGTTGTCGTTTTTCTTAAATGTTTCTCTCTTGTGTTGGGGGGAAAAAAAAAAAAGTCTTGTAGTTCATAGGATCACAGAATCATGAAGGTTGGAAAAGATCTGTAAGATCGTCAAGTCCAACTCATCCCCACTGTGCCACCGACCGTGTTCCTAAGTGCCACATCTCCACACTCCTTGGACACCTCCAGGGATGGCGATTCCACCGCCTGCCTGGGCAGCCTGTGCCAATGCAGTACTGTTCTTTCTGAGAAGAATTTTTTCCTCATACCCAACCTGAATCTCTGTGGCCCAGTTTGAGGCCATTACATCCTGTCCACATGCTTGAAAACTTGAACCCTTTGTGTGCTGAGCCCTAAAATATAACCGAGATGTGTTAAAAGTAGCATCCCTTTTGAAAATGTATACGTGTGTTTTTAGATCTCAGTCAATGGCTCTTAGTGCCTTGGGTTATCAGTGGTGGTATTTCAGTATTGTGGACCATACACCCTTTGTGGTGTGCTGTGTGTGAAATCACCCTACAGGAAAATGACCGTTCTGGAGCAAACCAGGAATGTGATAACAAATCCTCTGCTCTCGTAGGCAGATTGGTCTCCTCATGGGAAAAGAGGGACTGTTTCTTAAATGAAACGGAGCAACCATCTGATACGAAGCTTTAGAAATTCCGAGGTGTAAATTGCCAGGCTGTGAGGTTGAAGATGGTGCAGGACTGCTGAGAGCAATTTCTGCCTGAGCGAGATGTGTCTGGAGTGAGAGCCTAAAAGGAATGATGTGAGCAAGGAACATGTGCAGCTGGGAAGCATCTTGATGCTTCTGCTGCCCGAGGAAGGGAGCTCTGAAGAAACATTAGGGAGGAAAAAGCACCTGTGTTGGGCCAGATAGCTGCTCTGTTCTTGTTCTCAAAATGCTGTGACCAACACTGCTGCATTTCCAAGGATGCAGTCATGGCAGCATTTATGATGTAAACTGGTGGGCTGTGCAGGTAAGTGCTTGTCCTGTGGATGGATCTGAGAGATCATCTTATACATTTTGAGTGTTTGTGTCCTGGTCTAACCTAATCACGTTAGTTCTGTACCCGTGTCATTGTCACTGTAATGTGGTGGCCCTCTGGTGAGGGAGCTGTGTCTGAAGTGTGCCAAGCCCCAGGAGGATCTCCGAACCTTTCCTTTCTCAGACCTTGTGGCTTGGTCTCCTGGCTCTAGCATTGCTTCTCACTTTATTTCCTTCTCCTTGGAAAATAGAGCACAAAGGAGAATCGAAATCTGCTGCTGCTTGATAGCGCTCATCCTCTTCTGGTGTACCGTGTAGTTTGTCTTCCAGTTCCAACAGGAGCCTCTTCTATCTCTTGTGTGCCTTGTTGTAAGATGCTCTGAGATCTTCCCATCCAGGGAAGGCACTTGTCAAAGGTGCGGATGTTTTTCTTTCAGCTGTCCACAGCTTATTCCTGCTGTTCTTTGCTAATGGTTGTTACGGGTAGGTTGCACAGGGGAGTTGTATGGCAACAGATCTTGTTCATGCTGTATGCTGGGTCCTTCAGGAGGTGCTGGAGAAGAGATGTGCTCCCGTGTGTGCAGACAGCCAACACCTGGCCGATTTTGAAACACTTTGCAAGGATGAAACCACATTGTCCACTTCAATCAGCAAGCAAGGAACAATTCCCAGATTGTGAGAATCCAAGCTCAGGAACTGGAAGAGCTCCCTTGAGGCCTTTGAAAAGGGCTGGCCAAGGACCAGTAAAATTTGTTCCAAGTTCTGATTGATGATTTCCATCAAGTACAGTAAGTGCTTATGGAAAGGCATGCTCAATGGGAACAAGAGGTTTCTGCAAGCTGCAGGGGTGATGACACAAGCCTGTGTTGCTTATGGGGTGTGCTTGTTTGAGCTTCAGGTTGGGGTGAGCTGCTGGGGCTGGAGGTGCTGCTTTTCCAGGGGAAGGGTTTGCATTTTATGAAGCAGCACTCACTGAAGGATCAAGAGCTGTGTGGTTCATCATGCTGAGTGTCACTTTTGGTCACCTGAAGTTGACAGAATTGTTATTGTACAATAAAAAATATGATTTGGCACCTGCAAGAAATACAGAGAGCTTCAAGAGCTCCAATAAGCAGGAGAAGGTGAAGAAGCGCTGGCATGCTTACAAGGGACAGAACGTGGTTCTGCTGATGTGAGGAGACAGGGAAAGTTGTATGGCAATGTGGGAAGTGCTCACAACTGCAATCCTGAGCGGCGGCATTCCAGGTCATGTGCCCAGTGGCATCACATCCTGTGCTTCGCAGGACTGGCACGTGACCCAGGGGAGGCTGAGCAGCACCAGGACGGGTGGTGGAGGTGGGGATGCAGCACTGTGCATCCAGAGGGCTCACAGGAAGCCGGTGTGGGCATGGCTGTGCCCTGGGTGGCTGTGCGAGCCTGGAGCCGGCCCTGCTGCTGGGGTCAGTGCGGGTGGGCTGCTGTGGTACAGGACCTGCACACAGCCCTTTTCCTTTGGCTGCGTTCAGCTTGTTCTTGTGTACCTTCGTCTGAGGCGAATGTCAGATGTGATGGGATGTTGGATTAGGCTAAATCTCTGAGATTTAGCTGGAATGTTGTCTCGCTGTAGCGTTTTTCTCCCTTGCTCTTTTCTCTAAGGCTTCCCCTACAGACAGCTAATTCTCCCCTTCCCCCACATCCTGTCGGACCCCAGAGCATGTCACAAGGAATTAGCGGCTGAAAAGGCCAGCGGAGGCTGCTCCTCTGGAACAGGCTCTCCTTTCTGAGCCCGGGCCGGCCCCTCTGTGTGCCCGCTTTGTGTCCCGGCCAGCTCCCCTCCCCCTGGCCATTCAATGCATGCCAGAGCTGAGGCTGGGCCCCGGCACCTTCCCAGCGCTGCTGCCCTGTGCCATCTTTCGGGGCCCAGGGGCTTCCCGCAGAGCCAGAGATGTGCCACAGGAGGAGATGAACCTTCCTTCCCGTCTCCGTGCCGCTGGCAGCGTCGCCCGCTTTCACTCCAGCTCCTTCCCATAATTCACATACAGTCTCCTTAGAATAGAGATGATGTCACTTCCTTCTAGAGGGTGCCGGGGTGTGGAATGGGGAGTCACGACCCCCCTGGGCTTGGTGGCTCTGGCAGGATAAATGAGGTGGCTGCCCAGGAGGGAGGGAGGAGTTGCTCTGAGAACGATGCCCAGCACTGTGTGCAGACAGGCGCTGTGCTGTGCTCCCCTTTGCTGGCTGGGATTTTCAGTGACTGCAAGAAGAATTTGCTGCTCCCTCCCTCACTCATGATGCCCGTCTCTGTGGATCTGCACTTTTCCTGCGACATCCTTACGGGAGAGAAGAATACCAAACGGCTAGACCGCAGGCCATGTAAGATTTCTGCTTCCATCCGTCTCACTCTGAGCTGAGAGCAGAGGCTCTGGGCTCCTTGCATGCAGGGCTTGTGCCTGCATGCGTTTTCCCCCCCTCGTTTCAGCACTGGGTCTCCTCGCAGCAGGGTGTAGATTTCAGGGTCTGGGGAATTTTTCACTCTTTGGGGCAATTTTGGGAGCACCACAAGGGATTCTTGGTATTACAGAAGTAGGGTCATTGTTCTCAGGGTTGGCTGCACTCTATCCTTGCACTTTTCTTCCCCTCTCCCTGCTAGAGTCTGATCTTCATCTTCTGGAAATGTAACTCATGAGTTTATTCGCAGGAGGGAGGGTGACTTTTTACGTGGGCATGTAGTGATGGAACAAGGATAAATGTTTTTTAGTTAAAAGAAGGGAGATTCAGGTTGGGTTTGAGGAGGAAATTCTTTACCCAGACGGTGTTGAGGCTCTAACACAGGATGCCCAAAGAAGCTGCGTGTGTCCTATTTCTGGAGGTACTCAAGGCCAGGCTGAATGGTGCCCTGTGCAGCCTGATCTGGTGTGGGGGCAACCAGCCCTCAGCAGGGGTTGGGGATGGGTGGACTTTGAGATCTCTTCCAGCCCTATCATTCTGTGGTTCTATGATCTTTAAGGTCCCTTCCAGCCCAACCCATTATATGTTCTTTGATCTTTAAGGTCCTTTCCAACCCAACTATTATATGGTTCTGTGGTCTTGTGATCTGTTGCCCTGGAACGAAGCCAGAATTCTTATAGTGACACCATTGTAGTTTTTTTGTTGTTTAATTTTGTAGGCTTTACAGTCTGAGGCCTTCTGTCATCTCCTTTCTGTTCAAATGGGTGGCAAGGCTTCAGACCTCAATGTTTAGTTTTTGCACAGGCAGTCTTTGGAAGTGAATCATGACTCTTTTTGCAGTGCACGGGTTGCTCAGTTAGCACACAGTGATGAGTGGCAGCCCTGTGCCCATTTCTTGGTGTTGCAGGGTTGGTGGTGGTGAGACTGGGAATCTCCAGATGGCCAGAGGAGCGAGGAGTTTGAAAGCAGAGCTGCAGCGTACCGAGTGCTCTGAATATTTTGTGCTAAGGAAATGCTAATCCAACTAATGTTGTAATTTCACATGTGCTGTGTGTGTGGAATGGAGCGTTTCCTTCACCCAAGTGAAGTACGAGCTGAAGTGTCAGCCTGTTTGCTGTGTAAAGGACTGCCGTTTGCAGGAATCAGGCAGGTTTTCAGTGCTTGGTATGGGAACAGATAGGTAGCACAGCAGGTTTTAGGGTGGTCAGCACAGCAGGTAAGGGGAGGGTTACTACATGTGACTGGTGAATGATTTGGTAGGATGAGGATGCTTCCATAACTGCAGCACTTGGTGCTGTGACAGACTGGGCTCCGTCACAAACCCAGCACCTGTGTTACTTTGAGGGTTCGAATGACCTAAGTGTGATCTTGTGATTCGTCCTGGTTTTTACACCTACAGACGTGTGCAAGTTGAGTTTTTGGTGTGGTTTGTGAGGCGTGTGGTGGCTGTGGGCAAACAGGCCGTAGATAAGATAAAGGAAATCAGAAGTTGACAAAACCTCTGCAGATGAGGGTTGAAGTGTGTTGTGCCAGAAATGCAGAAGGGAGATAAGGTGCACTGCAGGGATGCACAGAGCTGGTCTGACCCCAGGGACTTGGGTTGGAGCAGATTGGAGCATGCACAGCAGCTCTGAAACAGTGTGGGAAAGCTGTGCTGGAGGAGGTAGCTGGGTAGCCCTGCAGTCTTGTGACTTCTACCACTGCTGTTTCTTTTTTTAAAAAGGATTTGTGTAGCTTTAGAAACAGGAGCACAAACAAAACGTGGGGAAGAACAGCCAGCCCCTCAATCTTCAACCTTTTTTAATTGTCAGGGCCAGTGTGAGCACAAAGGAGATGTGGAGCTGGCAGGATTCTTCTGCGCAACTTGTGGCTAAGTGAGAGATCACCTGGGAGTTTGCTCCCTCGGCTGTAAGTGCTTTCTGCTGGGAGCCAGTCAATAGCTTCCCCAGATGCTGCTAACTGCTAATGGGGATTTGGCTTGCTGAGCCCTGTGAGGACTGTCAGTGCTGGACACGAGAAGGGGATGGCAGCAGGCATGCCTTTGGAAGGACGTGGTAATGGGACTTTTTTGGGGACTGAGAGCGCTGTAACTTGTCCAAAGCAGCTGACCTGTTTCTGACACGTGGTCCTAACAGGATTCCTGTTAATCTCAAGAAGTGGAGCTGAGTGAGTGGCAGTTGTGTGCGGCGAGTTACATACCTGCTTCACCCAACACTTGTCACTCTTCAGACAGCACCTTCCTCTCCTGCACTCTCCTTTTCGAGCGTGCCATGCCTCCCAGTGCTGGGAGGAGGAAGCTCTGCCATCTTGGGTGTCAAGTAGGTTAGCTCAGATGTAGGCCTTCTGCTGACCTGTGGCTGTGGGGCTCTGTCGCAGGGGTGAGGAAGGTCAACAGTGTCTTTGCTTCTTTTCTCTTCTAGGAGGTGAGCATCGTGCCTGCTGACCTTTCTCAGACCCGCTAGCCATGCCAGGGATTGTCGTGTTCCGCCGTCGCTGGTCTGTGGGCAGCGATGACCTCGTTTTGCCAGCAGTCTTCCTCTTCCTCCTGCATACCACCTGGTAAGTGAGAAAGGCAGGGTGATGGTTTGAATTCCTCCATGAAATGCGTGCTGATTCTGCTTCTTGTAGCTGTAATTCTTGTGCTTACATATGCAGCTAAAAGGCTTGTATGGGCATTTTCGACAGCCACCAGCATATTTCCAGCTTCTGGTTGTTTGCATAAGTGCTCTTCTAAGCTCAATTTCCAAAGAGAAAGCCTGGCCCGATCTCCTTGTATCCTCCTGTGCTACCCAGGGTTGGAGTTTGGGCTGTGTTACTGTACAGGGCTCAGGAAAAAGCAGTTGAAATAACAAATTCTGGGCATCCTGATCTAGTAAGTGGCAATCAGCCCACGGCAGGGGGTTGAGACTGGATGGGCTGTAAGATCCCTTCTAACCCAAGCCATTCTATGAGTATATGATCCCATGGGATATGTGACTTGGCATCTCTGTGCATGTCAGGTTTGTGATCCTCTCCGTGGTGCTCTTTGGGCTGGTGTACAACCCCAATGAGACCTGCTCGCTGAACCTGGTGGACCATGGCAGAGGCTACCTAGGCATCCTGCTCAGCTGTATGATCGCAGAGATGGCAATCATCTGGCTCAGCATGCGAGGCAGCATCCTGTACACTGAGCCCCGAGACTCCATGCAGTATGTGCTCTATGTCAGACTGGGTAAGATGCAGCGGCCTGAGGCCTCCTAATGACTCAGCCTCCACACTGCCATCTGCTAGCGCAGAAGACTTCTCTCCCCACACCCTGACAAACACAGCTTCTCAAAGACATCCAGATGGCCACTTGTATGTGATATGCATCTGAATACATCACATATACTGCACCCTGCCATTGCTCTAAGACTCTCATGCAGCGCCCCAAATATCTTTCTAGCAAACCTTTAACTTGTCATCCTTGTTGTGATGCAGGTACATCCTTTTCATCTAACAAAATATGCTCTCCTTCTGTCTTGCAGCTCAGATTTGCCACGGTGAGATGCATCTACACCTCTCTCCCACTCTTTTTTTCAACAAGTTTTCCTATGATACAGGCATATGCCTTTGTAAGTCATGGCTGCTCTCACCCTGAGGCCATGTGTATGTCCTTTGCCTGACATATATATACTTAAATCTGCATCTACTTACCTTGAAGCGTGCTTGACCTTTTGACTCACGCATAATGCATCTCTCCATCCTGCAATGTGAGTTCTGATACTCTGCCTCCAGGAGCTGGGAGGTAAATAGGTTTGCCACCTGCTCGCTGGTTGCATCTTCTCTCTGAAAGTGCATATGTTTTTTCTTCCTAAAAACATTTCCTGTTTTTCTCATCTGCCAAAAACTAGGTTGGAAAAGAGACTGTTTCTCAGTCCATCAGTCAGGGATTCCATTTTAGCTTGTCGTCCCTCCCCTGGTCCGTTCTCTTCCAGATGCAGAAACTTGATCAGATTTTTCTGTGCTGGGTGAAGACTTTAAGAGAATCTTTCAGAGATAGAATCAACAATTCCATTCCAACAAAGCATACCATGTTTTTGCTGGATTGTTTTCATGCAAAATTTGCTAAAAGATGGGTAACTTTGCTTGAAAACTCTATCTGGGAGACATTCCCACCTTGGAGTGCTAAAAGCAAATCACTAACATGAATAGCAAACAAGTCTTTCTCTCTAGCTTCCCAGGCACAATGTGATCTCCCTGACAGCTTCAGTAACACTGTTAAAAACAGACGAAATGAGGCAGGGGAGGTAGAGAGAGTCCGAGGAATCATCCTGTTCTTTTCCCTCTGTTTAAGATTTATATTTAAATTGTAACTTGGGTCTTGTACATGTTTATTTCATGGTTGGTTTTTTGTTTTTCTTCCCTCTTAATGGCTCTGGTGATTGAATTAGGGGTGTGACCTTTTTGTGGGCACAGTCCATGTGATGGCCTGATTTCAACAGAGCAGTGTTAGTGCTTATGAGTCTAAGGTCATAGTTGCAATGGTAGCCCACAAAGGTCTTCTCGATGGTATTGCTACTCCTGTTCCACATCTGATAGCCTCAGAGGGGAGGTTAGCTAAGGTAGGCAAGCCTAGTGCAGCTCAGCTTCAGAACACTTGAGGAGCTGGGTCCAGCCCTGAGTTCTTTCTCACTGGGTGGCTGCTCAGTTTTCTAGGCTGGGCTCCACCAAAGGCTTGCTATGTGCTACGTGCAGGCTGTTTACCTCTGTCTCATTCCTCATCTGTACTTTAGGGTCATACTGTGTAGAGAAGGTGAGGATGGGCACTTCGGAGCGGTGTTTTCCAGGTTTTTTCTTTAGCCGTAGTCAGGTGTAATTTCTTGCTCTCTATCAGGGTAAGATGCAGAACTGAGGAGCCAGTAAGGGCTTCCTTAAAGGCTGCATGTTGGGAATTATTGCTGCAAAAGCTGTAAAGGTCAGAGGTGGTGGAAACATTTGTTAAGTGTAGTAAGTAGACTTATTCCTGGGTACACACTGCTATTTACTGTGTATCTTTGAATTAGGCCAGCTTTACTGTAATGGTGATTCTCTTTACCTAAGGAAGTCTTTCCACTGTCGTGGAAGAAGGGACAGCTGTTTGACTGACTCCTCTAATGCAGCCAGGAGCACTTCTAGCTCTGTGTACATGGTCTGTGTGTCACTTAGGAGAAGTTATTGATAAGGAGACATGTTGGGCCCATTTTCTTGAATATGAGCCCATTCTTGTGGCCTTTTATTCCTTGCAAGAAGATGGAGAAAGGCAGTCACTGATCCTTAGGGAGATGCTGCTACTATTCATTGTGTTCCTTTTGTTTCAGCTATCTTGGTGATTGAGTTTGTGTATGCTATTGTGGGCATCATTTGGCTAACGCAGTACTACACTTCCTGCAATGATATCACCGCAAAGAGTGTCACTTTGGGTATGTATTTGGAATGTGTAGCACAGACATCTCTTGCCTTGGAGAGCTAATTCACTCATGCATGTGGGGATTGACTGTTGGTAGTGAATTGTAGCTGTAAATGCTCTGCTTGTTTCCCTCAAGAATCCAGTGCTCAGAACAGTTGTTCTATTCATTTGCTTGTGCTGCCTGCACTGAGGCAAGAATCCCTGTTCCCATGGAGGGGTCTGGCATGGGGAGTCTGAAAGCCCTGGTTCTCCTTCTGTTCAGAATGGCTTTCCTGTTTTTCTCAAATGGCTTTTGAGAACCCAACCATTCTCCTGGGGGGAGTGATGGGAATGCTGCAGCCCACTGGGTCTTCAGTGAGTCTTTAATGGTCTTCTGCACGAGCGGTCTCCCCGTGGCTGCATAGTCTAGCCGTGGTCAGACGCCTGTGCAGAAGATTTCTTTGTGCTGCAGCTGGCTGCAGGAATATTTGGGTTAGCTTCTTCTGTCTGCCCTGTGGCAACAGAGAGGCGTGTGTGTGATGCGCTCAGAGAAGAGCAGGAAGCAGCACTGCCAAGACCTGAGGGCAGAGCACGTGACTATTCCCTTTCTTTGCAGGAATGGTGGTGTGCAACTGGGTTGTCATCCTGAGTGTCTGCATCACCGTCCTGTGCGTCTTCGACCCGACAGGCCGGACCTTTGTCAAACTGCGGGCCACAAAGCGGAGGCAGCGCAACCTGCGGACCTACAACCTGCGGTAAAGCACTGCTGGAACGGCTCCCTGCTTCCTGCCCTCCTTGGCATTCTCCCTGCCTCGCTTCAGGGAGCGTTCACTTGCAGGTGTTGCTTCCCTTTGGGGAGGGTGATTTTGGAGGAAGGCGGCTCGGGCTGTCAGGTGCTGTGTGTGGGCATCTGTATTTAAAGGAGGCAAAGCAAGGCAGCGCCTGGCTGGATTGTGTGTTAGTCACTGGCTTTGTCAATCCTTCTTAGCCCCTGGAGCCACAGGGCTGATCACAGCAGCCTGTTTGTCCATCCTGTTAGCAGGGTTTGAATTTTGCTTAGGTTGAGCCACCTTTGTCCAAAGCCTTTTTCTTCTTTTGTGTTTATCTGCAAAATATGACCTTTGGGCCTGAAATTTCTTAAATTTGGTCTTGGCCAAGAAACAGACTCTTCTGGGTTGGCAGCTAGATGTTTTAATTAAGAATTGATTGCATCTTTGAGCTAACCAGATGGGGATGTGAAAGCTTTTTTCACCAAGCAAGGCATTTTCCAGCAGCTTTTTCCTGTAGTGGGACAGAACAAGCAGGCTTTGTTTTCTTATGCAGTTTTGACACATGTAACCATAAGTAAGGAATGTAACTCTGTAGGACAGAGGGCATTAGATTTTGAATGCTAAAAAATGAGGCTTTTAAAAAATATAGAATCACAGAATGGCCTGGGTTGAAAACAACCACAATGCTCATCCAGTTTCAACCCCCTGCTATGTGCAGGGTCACCAACCACCAGACCAGGCTGCCCAGAGCCACATCCAGCCTGGCCTTGAATGCCTCCTGGGATGGGGCATCCACAGCCTCTTTGGGCAACCTGTTCCAGTGCTTCACCACCCTCTGTGTGAAAATATCCTGCAAATTTTGCATTTCTCATTGGAAACGTATACGTGAGGGGTGTTCTGAATATGTGCTATTTCCGTGTCTTGAAGAGGAATCCTTCAGAACCCCTTTTTCTGGAGGGAGGAAAAGTGTCCAGATGCCTGCTTTTTATTGCAGAATACAAGAAGCTTTTCTTTCCTTTTCTAGTATGTTGCTAACCCTACCCTTTAATATTGAGAATTAGTGCCCTGTGAGCCTGATGGCTGCAATTGCTGCATTACAATGAAGACATTCCCAAGCAGATGTGGATGAAAAGCTGGAAGAAGGCTTTGGTACCCCACAATAAATCAAAGCTGTTTGGCTTAATTCGCATTTTTTCTTTTTGATGGAAGTCTGAGCCACAGGTTGTGAAGTTCTTTTTGCTAGGAAGTTTAAAGTGAGACACAACAGAACGTCAAAAATGATCTCCCCTGGAAGTTTTGAGACCCCAGACAATTGAGTGAAGGTATTTGCCCTTGGGCCATGGCTAGGCTTTTTCTTCCAGGCCTGTAACATTTTCAGAGAGCTTTTTCCTGCTGCTTCCAGATTTCTGCTGTAGGAAGGGAGTGTTAACAGATGTTAACTAGCAAAATGCTGTGGGCTGTAACGTGGAAGAGAAACATGAAATAATCCTACGTGGTTGCTACTAAACCTATTGCTTCCAAACAGTATAGTTTGAAATTAGCCACTTGCTTGAAGCAGTCCTTTCCAGGGAGTTCTGAAATTCTCTGCCTGCTTCTGGATTATGATTCTGCAAGATGCTGAGAGCCTGTTGTTCCTCTTGCATCCCTTGGTCAGCAGTGATAAAAGCCTGCTGAGCTATAGCATTAATTTGGCATTTGTATCCCCTTAATCTGAGCTGTATTTCCTGTCTCAAATCATGAAAGAACTCGATTTGGTTGTCACACTTAGGGGATGTGAACCTTCAGCTTCCTTTTTGTGGTTCTCTGCTGTAGCTATTGGACTGTGGTTTTCTTTTATCTGTGGCTTCTTGATGTGTGTGGGCTTTTATGTTCTTGCAGTATGAACAAAATAAATCAAACTGAAACAAATGGCTCAATTAATTGCGCTGAGACTTTTCTAAAAAAACTTGTTGTAGGACTCATCCAAAACATGTGGAAGTTCAGTGTTTGGAAGAAGGAATTTGGGAGAAGTCAGAGAGAAAATAGCTCAGAGCACGCTTGCTTGTCCAGCCCCCGCAGTGAAGTTGTGAAGTTCTTTGCATTGCTGCACGAGCTTTCTGGCATTTGGTGGAGCAAACAGAGCATTGCCAGCTCCATCTTAGGTCCCTCATATTCCTCTTTCACTTTTGGAATCTTCCTTGGAGGTTGTGGGTATTTGTTTTAAAATGCTCAGCCATGAAGCCGTGCAAAATCTCCTCTTTCTGTTGTAGGCAAAGCTGTACCAGCAGCTTTTTCTTCCAGGTGCAACCAACTCTCTGTGCTTGGGCTCTTCATGGCAGAAAAACAGAAGCTGTCTTTTTTTTTATTGAACTGACCTATGTTACGTTGCTTTGCATTCATGTGACGGTGACCCTGCATTGCAAGAACTGTGGACCTTATCCTTATGCAGGCAGCATGGCTTTCTGAGGGGGGGGGGAAGTCAACTAATTCCTTAACACTGAGCCTGTCTTGATCTCAGGTTTGTTCTGCAGGAATGCTAGTTAAGCTTAATGGACTGTCGCTCTGAAAGTGTAGTAACTAGGGCAAGTTCACAACAGTGGAATGAACTCAGCAATAGCTTATTTTAAATAGGGTTGTCCAATTAGCTAAATTTGAAGCTGAAATTGAAATGTCATATAAACCAAATGTGGGTTGAGTGAAACCTTCTGTATTCAGGCTTTTTTTAACCTTTTCTAAATTGAAGGAGAACCTTTAGCTTTCTTCCCCACTTTTGGTTTCAAGTTATGCACCATAGTCAAAGAATGGAAATTTTTTCAGTTCTGTAACTGGTACATATCATAAAAATATTTTTCCAAGTAAGCTATTTATTGGAAAAAATTGCACAGCTCTTAGTGCTAGTGCTCAGTCTTTGTTTTTTTGTAAACCTTGCTTTCTTTTCTGCAGACACCGCCTGGAGGAAGGGCAGGCCAGCAGCTGGACACGCCGCCTCAAGGTTTTTCTTTGCTGCACACGGACAAAGGACTCTCAGTCGGTAGGTACCAAGAAGCTGCTGGCAGGGAGCAAGCTCTGTGTGTGGCCAGTGATACGTAGGACTCAGCAGAGCGGAGCAATGTGGGATTCCTGCTATCAAACCTGGCCGTGCCTCATTGCTCTTATGAGCGTTCTGAGATGCGGAGCCTCAAGGAGTCCAGTGAGCCTTGACAGCAGTGCTTGCAAGGCTGACATTGTCCTCCAGGAAGCAGCAAGCCGAGCCACCCCTCAGGATGAACAGACTTCACGTTTTGCTCTATGCTGGTTCCTTTTCCTTCCTCTCAGCGTGAGTAGGGCAAATTAAAGCCTGTATTTCTGCAGGAGCTTACCTAGGTATCCTATGCAGAAATAGAATTATAGAATCATAGAATGGCCTGGGTTGCAAAGGACCACAGCGATCATCTAGTTTCAACCCCCTGCTGTGTGCAGGGTCACCATACCAGCAGAGCAGGCTGCCCAGAGCCACATCCAGCCTGGCCTTGAGTGCCTGCAGGGATGGGGCATCCACAGCCCCATCCCTTGGGCAACCTGTTCCAGTGCATCACCAGCCTCTGAAGAAGCTGATATTCTCTTTAGATGCAGATGTAACATCGCTGGGGAGGACAGTTGACTTTCAAAACAGCCATTCTTAACCTTCTGGTTTTAAATATTATGGATTTCTCTCTGAGACAGATAACAGCTCTAAAGAGTGGTATTGTCAGTTTCAAGCTTGCCTCCAGAAGCTGCTCTTTACTTTGCTATTACAGCAAGCTGACTAATTTTAAGTGACGATACTAGTGGAAAAAATATATTTTTCATCAATTTAGGTTCACCATTTAACAGCAATTTGTGTGATCAGTTTCAGTTTTCCTTTACTTAGTCAGTTTATCCTATTAGTTTGAGTCAGTCTTATGCCTGAGAAGGAGAGACACTTTGAAAATGGAAAAATATAAACCTGCCAGAATCAGCAACAAGAATACTCCTGGGTACTGACAGGCTTTATTCGAGATGCTAGCAGAGCCTGCTGTTGAGTCTGTGGATTCAGATGAAGATTGAAGTTTTCACGTGCTACAGTTGGGATTGTTCCTTTGCAGAAACAGTGCAGGGTAAGGAGTTGATTTCACTTCCCAAAAGACAGCAGCCCATTCATTCCTACTGAAAGTGGTGGGAGCAGGATTTCATGTTCTAGTGATATTCAGCAGGAGTCTTAATAACCTGGTAGAGGTGAACACTGAGGTGGAGGATTGTGCTGACAGCATTAATATTAAAGTTGCTCAGAATTATGAGTAATTGAGAGCTCCTTAAGGACCAAACAGAACCGGGGAGCTGTTATCAATGAGAGACGAAAGTCGTAATAGCAAAGGATGAAGCAGTGCATGCACATCTGAAGAAACAAATTACTTGCATACACTGATAGGCTGTGAATTAGTTACAACCTCTCAGGAAAAGAGCGAGGAGTTATCAAGGACACCTCAACAAAGACATCAGTGCACAGCAGTGGCCAAAAAAACCTTCAGAAAAACATGGAAGGACGTAGAAAGTGACAGAAAACATCAAGGGACTGACTGCATCAGTGATCTCCTCACTAAATATAGTTTGGTCTGCTGAAAGGTGCAGGAGAAAAAGGAGCATATTGGAGGGGCTATGAACTTGTATAGGAAGAGAAATGAGTCTGGGATTTTAACCTCAGAAGGAAGAAGTGCAGTGAGATGAAAGCTGTGTAAAAATAATGGAGAGACAGGTGAAGGCTACCCGAACATGTGTTCATCACATATGGCAACCAGTATGACTTAAACACGAAGGCTTGTGGGTGAGCACGTTGTTATCCTCGGGGTGCAGTTGTTGTCGTAGCCCTCCTACAGAAATCCAGCCATGCGTTGTGGCACTGCATGCTGGATGAAGTGCAGCCCCAAGCCGCTGGCCTGCTCTGGAGGCACAGCCCAGCCCTGCCAACTTTCACAGATCGTCTTCTAGAGCTGGTTAGGAAAATCCATCTGGAAAATGGCAACGAGATGAGCTGTGTGCTGTGGCAGCTCAAACAGCAGCATTTCCTTGAGGCTGCATTCTGCCCATCAGCAGAAATACCTTGGGGTGCACTGCCTTTGTTTGCACCCGGCTGCCCCGTCACATCACTCTGCCATATCCCAGAGCTCTGAGAGGCATTGAGTGCCTTGGTTCCCAAAAGCAGTATTCAGGAATGCTGTTGAGGAACAGCAGTATTCAGGAATGCAAAATACTTCACATTGTGTGAACTTTTTTTTTTTTTTTTCCAAGCAGTGAAATGAAAAATTCTGTAGTGCCTGTTGGATTCTACTTCTATTTCTAGTTCAGGATAAAAGCAGATACCAGAGTCTTCAAATTCCTTGTGCTGTTGAATTTCCACTTTAAATTCAGCTTGAGTGATTTCCAGGCTCTTTTCTTTGAAGGAACAAGCTCTGACTTTGTGTGTCCTGGCATGACAGTGTGTGGAATGAATGCGTATGTAATGGATCAGAAATGAATCCATTGCTGCCTCTCCCAGGCTTCGTGGGGAAAAAAAATGTTCTAGCAGGGGATGATTGTCCTCTGAGCTGGAAAATAGAATTCTGCAGAGTGAATGTGGCACCAGAGCAAGAATCTGTTCCTGTGGGTCTGGAGCAATGTCTGCAGCTCTAAGGTTGCCGGCTGTGCCAGCCCCAGAGCCTCCAGGGCTTGTCACAGAGACCGACTGCAGTCAATCTTCAACATCCCATCAAGCCCACCAGCAGCAACTCTTCTTTCAGAACAAAGCATACACTGAACTTTTGTTCTGTGCTTTTACTGTGAACAGAGTATTAGGAGGTGGTAGTGTTACTTTGGGTTAGCGTTGTTTGCCTTTTAATTTGAGGCCGTTTGCATTTCTTGCGTACTTGTAGGAAGGATTTATTGGGTCAGCATTTTGTGGACAGTGTGATTGTAAAGTTGGAAAGGCTGATGGGAATCCGTTTGCTCTTCAGGTGCACATCTGGCATGGAAACCTGTGCAGTGGGCACCCGAAACCCCGTTCTTGAGCATGATGTAACTTACTTTAGGCAAGTGAAAAATGGTAAAAGGTAATCGTGCACTCCAGGAGTTTGCAGAGAACAGAAGAATGTAGGTCATTTCCTGCAAGCCTGCTGGGGGAGAAGGAGTTTGCTTTCTGATCTGTCAAAGAGATGGAGAGATTCTGCCCCGAAGACCAGCCCAAGTGAACAGCCCAGGCTTTCTACAGATGGGACTGTAGCTGCGTGGCATTAGTGTTGAATAAAGGTTATGAAAATATTGCTGAGAATTCAGGCTTAGTCTGATAGATCTTGGTAGGAAAAGTTAACAATGGCAGCACTTGAAATATTGATCACCTGTGTGCTATAGCTTTTGCTCAATCCCACTCTTTGTTGGTTCAGCCTCCGGGTCACCCCAGTCTTTGAGCTCTCTGTTCTGAGCAGTGACCCAACATGTTGTCTCACAGTCCAGCCACTTCCAGCCTTCCAAAGCGTTCTCACTTCAGGCCCTATGTGTTTTGGTTTTTTTTGTTGGCTTTTTTTTTTGTGTGGTATGGAGCCAAAAGGGAAATAACGTTTCTCCTCAAAGTCTGTGTCACTCTGCTTTAAAGCTTTAGATGATTTTCTAAGGTCGTTTCCAATTCTGTCCCTTCTTCTGCAATGTCTTCGTTTAGGGGATTGGTCACTTTCCCTGCTGGGAACTCTCTGTTCAGTAACTTGGAATTGATGAACTTAGTGGTCTTTTCCAACCTTAATGATTCTATGGTTCGATGACTCGGATCTGTTTTCACAGGTTGTTCTTTTCAGGCCCTTTTTTTTGGGTGTGCTCCAAGACAGACTTGGAAAAGCTTGCTAACTTGCTCAGCTCTTTCAGGACCTGGAGCTCTGATGCGTAACACGTGCTTGTTGTACTTTAACTCTTTGAAATCATGTAGTAAACAGCACAGTTATGAGCAGTGAGTGGTACAGAGGCTTTCGCTTTCTCCGTAATGTGCCCAGGATGGTGAGGTCTGACTTAAGTATGGAAATAACTCCAGGGGAAATAACTCCAGGACAGAGTTACAGAACTGAAGAGGCTATTAAATAAGATATATTTGGTGCATTTTTCCTGAATAGCCTTTGTTCAAATGAAATTGCTTTTGAGGAGAAAGGCTGACTGTAGGGTGACACTGGATGGGGATCTTTTTGGTTCTCGGCTTACTTCCTCTGTCTTACTTACACTGAAAACATTGTCCTTCCCTGCCTTTGTATATGCATTCCATGTCCTGATGCTTAGGTGGTCAGCTTATCTGCACAGCAGACTGCATAGTGCAAATGCAGTCTCAGCTGAGACTACGCGTGTGACATTCATAGAGTCACAGAATGGCCTGGGTTGAAAAGGACCACAACGATCATCTAGTTTCAACCCCCCTGCTGTGTGCAGGGTCGCCAACCACCAGAGCAGGCTGCCCACTTTGTATAGTCAGAGGTATTAATAATGATTAGACCAGATGTGGTGTACCCAGAAGGAATCCTGTGGATGTTTGGGGCTACAGAATTGGGGCCATTGCTGCCGCACCGGCTCTTGTTCTGTGTCCTGTTCTGAGGCTCCCCACACTCAAACTTCTCTTCCTAAAGCTTTTCTCTGTGGGTTTTGCAGGATGCCTACTCTGAAATCGCCTACCTTTTCGCTGAGTTCTTCCGAGACCTTGACATCGTCCCATCTGACATCATTGCAGGCCTGGTTCTTCTGCGCCAACGGCAGCGGGCAAAGCGCAACGCCGTGCTGGATGAGGTGGGTGGAAACTTGCTGCCTTTTCTAGTTAGGTGATGCATACAGATTTAAATCTTGACCCTAGACAGGCAATTGGAGACAGTTTCTTTAAAGTTAATAGGAAGAGTGGAGAGAAGACTCCAGCATCTGGGCAGAACTTCAGAGGCAACCTGAGGGGAAAAAAAAGCCCTGAATTCCCAAACTATTCTGCCATTGGGGTTTGCGGATTCCTAAGTGAACAGAGAAGTTGTACTTATTTTCTCCAGAGGTGGGGTTCAGACAGTGTTGGATCAGGTGGAAATCAGAACAGCAGAATTGGAACCAATTCAGGGATTGCTCAAGATGTTTGCAAGCTGTCCTGCCCCAGGTTACCCAGTTCTTTGTTTCTTATGCATGGATTTTTTGTCCTGGTGTCACAGAGAATATTTTCTTGTTTGTGACTTACAGGCAAACAATGACATTTTAGCTTTTCTGTCTGGGATGCCAGTGACCAGGAACACAAAGTATCTGGATCTGAAAAATGCGGTAAGTCACTGGACTGTGATCTTGCAAACTCACATGCTTCTTTATGTAGCTTTCTTTTTTCTAAATGATTTCTTTTCTGCTTTTCTGGAATAATCAAAGAGATTAAGAATGGTACAATCAAATAACAATACTTGTTCTTCAGGAGGCTTTGTTGTCTTTGGATCACTTTTAAAGCATTATCTGTCTGTCCTCCACTTTGTGGGAAGTAGTATTTCCACTCTGATGCTGAAAGACAATGTGAGATTTCTTACAAGTCAGAGGTACGAGTTGAGTGCTGCAGCCAGGAATGTTGTGCACAGTTCTATGTAATGGTACCACCAGCTGGGCTTCATCTTGGTGAGGGCAGGGAGCTGCCTCGAGTGAGATGGAGCCTTTTTCCTTGGGCTGCTTCTGTCAGCAGTTCTCAGGATGGAGACAGCTGCAGTCTGTTCTATGTAAATTAAGCTTGGCTTTTCTTTTGGAATGGTGCTGTTGCAGCCCTTCACTGGGCAAGCTATATTCACCCCTCTTGATCAGATGATATTCTTGCAAGAGAGGAAAGACCGACCCAATCCCAGCACCTCTGATTAAGCAATTCTGTGATCAGCCTGCTTGCAGCTGTGCTGTGCTGCTCTGCACCTAATGCTAACTTCCTGCTTGTGTTCAGGCTATCTCTTTCTGCATAGGTATGTGGGGAGAGAGGTCTGCACAGCATATAGAAGACAGCCCTGGGGCATTTGGCCCCAGCCTGGCTTTTATGGTCCTCTCTGTGCATCTTCCTTATGGCTTGTGCCCATTTGGAAGCAGCATCTTTACAGAGCTCATCTTCTTGTACTTGGTACTAGTTTCTCCCTCCCCAGTTAGGGTTGGGTGGGGCAAAATACACAGAGGTTGGCCTTTCTTTGCAGCAGAGTGTTTGTTACATAGGGAAGAATGGCTGTAGAACTAACTTCAAGCTCTGTTAAGCATCTAGTAAGTCCTCTCTAATCACATAAATGTGCAGTCATACTGGGTGGGGAGGGAAGGAGAGGATCTTACTGAGCATAATCAGAGTGCTCTCCTGCAGTCACCTGGAAATGCTGACAGTGTTTGCTGTCCCAGTGCTGGTAGAGAGAATGCTGATGTTCAGGGAGAAGGGTGCAGTCTCTAACTACAGTAGAAAAAGGGGAACAGAAGGAAATTGACATATGAAGAGAATAAGGCCTTTAGTGAGTCTCTTGTTTCTTTCAGCAAGAGATGCAGCGATACAAAGAGGTGTGTTACTACATGCTGTTTGCCCTGGCTGCCTATGGCTGGCCCATATACCTGATGAGGAAGCCCACATGTGGACTCTGTCACCTGGCCAGATCCTGCTCGTGAGTGGCCGTCCTGCCTATCGCTCTGCCTTCTCTCCTTCCCTCTTCCTTTCTATTTTTCCCTGATTTAAAATCCTTTCTTCAGTCTGCTTTCTCTGTCACTTTTCAGTTACTTCTTATTTTTTTCCTCTTCTGCTTTTTTCTCTTCTCCTACACTTTCCATCTCTCGGTAACTTCATTCTCACATTCTTCTCTTCATTCTTTCTTACAGTTACTTATCTGCTTACCCTGTTAAATAAACCACTGTCATATTCTGTCCTCTCTGGTGCACTAAGGATCATGCCAGTCCTTTGTTTGGTTTGGATAACCAGTGGAGAGAACTCATCTGGCACAAGAGTGCTTTCACACCGAGTCAAAATAGCTGTCTCAGAATGCAGAAAGCAGATTTATCAGCAAGCCCAGTTAGGCAGAGAATTGACATTTGGGTCTTTATTAAAGCCTCAATGAGACTTGGCCAGAGTTTGTGCTGTGTTCTCTCTGACTAATTGTTTTTTGATTGCCATGCTGTATACTGCTCACTTCAAGGCAGCAATGCTGTAGTTCACTTCAGGCTTGCATGTTAAATGTTAGCTTTTTAGCTTCTATAATGCTGTCATTGGATTATCTTCAGAGTTGAGCTTTTTGCCCTTAAAGAAGTAAATTTCTTCTTCAAACCTGCTAGGAGGAATGTCCTTCTGAGTCACTTTGAAGTGTATCATAAGGAAAAGAAAGGAAGAAAGAGATTGTGCTTGCATTGTAGTTCTGGGATGATTCTAGACCTGCTTTGCTACTTGCTATAAGTAGATCTAATAAATGCTGGTTGCTTGCGTGTTGAAGCGGTGTAGGATTGTGCATCTCCTGAGGAGAGATCCCTTGGAGACTGGCTGCACTGTAGCTCTCTCTGGTGCTCAGAAGGAAAACTACATCTGATCCTCGTGCCGCTTTTGATGTGGAAATAGGAGTTGTGTGCTGTTCTGTGCAAGAGCTGCAGCAAATGAGGGAGATGACTGCTGTCAGGATGACACGAGTGTGGCTTGCAGGTTTTCTCTTCCTTTCCCTTACCTCGCTCCAGGCGTCCCACTTTAAAATCTGTCTTTTCCACGTTCCTCTTCTTTCCTCAAGGCTGTAATTTTTCTCTTCTGCAGGTGTTGCTGTCTCTGTCCCTCACGTCCCCGCTATGCACCCAGTGTCACCATTGAAGAGGATAATTGCTGTGGCTGCAATGCCATTGCCATCCGGCGCCACTTCTTGGATGAGAACATGACCTCGGTGGACATTGTTTACACTTCTTGCCACGATGCGGTACGCAAAGTCTGCAGCCCCTTCCTGTGTGCGGCGTGCTCCCAAGGCCCCTCCCAGTGGGACTTGCATGCTTCCAGCTCTAGTGGTACAACACAGGAAAACGTGATGTTTTTTCTGACCCTAGACTTTATCTCTCTGCCAAGAATTTCTGTCCCTTGGACAGAAATATTTGGCCCCCCTCAGAAGCAAATGTTAAGCTGCTGTGCTTTTCCCGAGCAGGAGAATATGTGAAGGAGGATGTCTCATCAGAGTGTTACAGCAGTGCATCTCTTCTAGGTTTATGAAACTCCTTTTTACGTGGCTGTGGACCATGAGAAGAAGAAGGTGGTCATTAGTATCCGAGGAACTCTGTCTCCAAAAGTAAGTGCATTGTGCAGTGGCCTCACACACCCTTGGCCACCCTAGCAAACTTTTAGGATAGCCTGAGATTTTCCTGGCTGGCTGTTGGTGTTTGATTTATCTGAAGCACAGCGACTCCTTTCTTCAGGATGCCCTGACTGACTTGACTGGGGACGCAGAGCGCCTTCCAGTTGAGGGTCACCATGGAACCTGGCTGGGACATAAGGTATGTAAAAAAACATGTACTGTTTTGAGGTTTTGACTTTTAGTTGTAGGCAAAACAGGAACAAAAACCAGCCTAAACTGCTTGAGTTGTGAAGTGCGTTTTACAACGGCAGTGAAACAACTATGAGATGTAGAAACAAATAAGCCCTGAAATCGTAACAGTTAAAATCATTCTGTTAAAAAAAAGAAAAAAAAAGAAAATTACAGCATGCAAGTAGTAAAAAGCGAGCTGCAAAAAGGGATCTGTGGGGACCTAGAACAAAATTGTCAGTGTCATTGAAATTACTTTCTCTTCCAACGAATGACCTTTTGAGAATTTGCAATCAAACCCTGACAGTGTCTTTACAATTCTGTTGCAATGGGATATTCATTGCACCTTGTAAGCAGACATTGGCAGGGCTTGCATCTGTGTAATTAGACTGATGCCACGTGTCTGTGTTAGTGAGCAGGACTGGGCTGACTAAACCAATTCAGCATAGAGCTTACCTTTGCCCCAGTCCAGCAAAGTAATGGCACGCATGCTGAGTTTTAAGATCAGCAGGAGTTTGGCAGCCTCTCAAGGTGTAATGCCAGACTGGGAAAGGCAAATCCAAACTGGTGATTGCGTTTGGTCAAAAGGATTGTGGTAGCTGCTGGGAAATGCTGCTGCTCAGGGAATGCTGTGGGTGATTTGGTCAGGGTCCCTTTGGGGCAGGACATCGAGCTCGTAACTCCTGAGGGCTCCTGCTTTGTTCACAGTGTCCTTCCAGATGGCCTGCGTGATGCTCTTTGGCGCTGTGCTTTATCAAGCGAAGCATTAGAGGCTGATAGCTGCGTCCTCAGATGCTCAGCTGGGTATGGGCCTGAAAAAGGAGCAGTTACCTGAAAGTGCTGTTGGGACAGCAAGGATTTTATTTCAGACTCTCAGGATGGGGCTTTTTGAAAACAGTACTTTGTACTTCTTCTTTCGCAAATGAGTATTTCTTTCATTTCCCCCAAATGGGAAAGTGAATCAGTGTCGTGGTTACACAAGGCGTTGTATAGAAACAGGGATAAATGAGGAAGTGATGTGTCACTTAGTTAATATCGAGGTATCTGAGTCTTTACTTCTCATCTAACGTTTCTGAAGTGTTTTGTCTGCTGTCAAAGGTAATGTCACTTAGTTTTGTGCTCCTTCATCTGATTCAGAATGCCTTTGCAGAACCGCTGTGATAAGCAGTTTGTATAAACCAAAGGGAAGCAAGGGGCATTTGTTCTATTTCGAATCTGCAGAAAAGCTACTAATAGATACCTGTAGGAGTTGGATTCTTCTCTTGATCCTGTGGAAATGTTAATGTGCCAGTAACTTATATGAAACATCAGATCATTCCCTGTATTTTGCACTGGATTTTTATTTGCCTTTTGCATTATGTCTTTTTCTGTTGTTACAAGTGAAGAAATACTGCTTTATCTGAAATTATTATAAATATTAATCTTTAGACAATAATGCACTGTTGATTCCTGAGGGAAGCCAAGAGAAATAATAGAATTTTGAGATGCAGGTCCTGATGCATTTTTAATGTCCACAAGTCAACTTTAATACAAAAGCAGATGAAGTACCTTGCTAACACATTTAATTTGTAGAAAAGCACTGGGCTGTTTGGGAGCTTCCTGTTAGTTGCTTGGCTTCTGTTCTTTTCCTTGCTGATGCTACCCAGCAGGCTGGGATGCCCTGTTATCTCCACCACAAGCCATGCTGCTTCATGTGGTGCCTATCAGACATCTGAGAAATGAAAACTCTTGATGTTTGTGTGAGCCTTCCTGTTGCTCCACTGGGACCACAGCTGGAAGTGTTTGATTGTTTGGGTTGCTGTACATGCCACAGCTGAAGTTTGAGAGGTTTCTGAGCTATTTTGGGCCAGCTGTGGGTAAGGTTTGTGGGTTGGTGTGTTTAAAAAAAAAAAAGGAAAATAGGAGATTGTCGCAGCTTGGAGTGGAAATTAACCACAGCAAAATCTTCACTGCTTGAGGTAAAATACAATGATTTTATAATGGACTTCATTTAAAAATAATTGTAAGTAAGGGGCATGAATCCATGCTGAATTCTGTTAGCCTGCAGAGGACAAAACTCCACAGGTGATGATTTTATGGAGGTTTGGTCGCTGGTGTTCAGCCAGCCAAAATGACAGTGAATGGCTGTGCGGGAGGAAGCCCTGAACGCTCAGCTGTGCCAGCAATCCTCACCTGTATGTCAAAGCAGTCAGCAACAGCAGAACTTTCTTTTCTACCACAGGGATACCCTCTTTTGTGGGTTTTCCCATCTTGTGGAGCAGTTTCTTGCCTTCAGGCTGCAAAGCAATACAGAATATTTCTGCCTTTCTTCTCCTAGATGTTTGGTCCATTTGGATATTTATACATGGGGTTTGAAAGTTAAGCCCAGGTAATTTTTTTTCTTACGAAACTCATGAATCCTAAATATGACTCTGTGGGGATAAGCCTTGTTCCATAATATTGACATCACTGTCTGTATTAGAACATCCAGTAATCATTGAAAATACAGCTCTAAGACTGACAGTTGGACCATTAGTAAAATCACTATGGAGGTAGATATGCTTTTTAAAAACAGGATCCTAAGTTCTTGTTAGAAATTTATATAAGTCGCCTGCCATTCACTCCTCATTAGAATCAGAAATGGAGACCCTTTTGAATGCAGCTGAAGCTGGCTAGCTGCTGGGAGCTGAACACAGGCCTGAAATACCATGGCATCTGCTTGTTTGATAATGACAGGGACTTTTTAAGTTCAGCAGAATTACCTGTGTTCCTTTTCTTCACTGGGCAGATTGGTGTTTGATATCAAAGGCTTTGAAAATTCCCCATTTCTTTGCTTTCTGAAGGAGACCGTGCGTTCTTTTCTGCCTTTGTGATTAAACAGCACTCAATAAAATTCACTTTGTACTTAAACTGTTTGCAGGTAGGGGTGTGATGGAAAATAGCAGAGGAGATGGTCTTCTCTGGTTTTTGGCCAGCCCAGGCAGTGCGCATTATGCGAGGGCTGCAATCACCAAATGATAATTAGCAGTATCTCTGTGTTTGTGTTTGCCCTGAGCTACATCACCATTTTTTGCCTTGGCAGTTCAGGCTTGTTCACCTCTGAATATTAACTGTAATAAAAGCATAACCAAGAATTTATGCAACAGACCAAACTGCATCTCTCTTGCACAGAGTGAGACAAACCCTGAGTGGAGCAATCAGCTGGGAGAGTGGATAGATGGTTAGAACCAGGCCATCCATTTGTTTCCCATCTCCCAGCATTCCTTAGTTTCTAGGGAATAAAAACCTTTAAAAAATAAAATTCCATTAACGTCCTCGGTCAGCTGAATTCACTTAATAGTTGCTGACACCTCCAGTCATCAGCAGCTTTCCCACACAGATAGAACTGCCACTTTTTCCCTGCCTGGGTGTTTGTGCTGTCTCCCTGAACCTTTTTGGCTAGCTTTCCTTTGCAGATTTAAATGCAAGAGTGCAGCTCTGGGATTAAGTTCACTTCTGCTGCTCCACTGCAGGTCTCAGTGTGGGCTGACCTACAAGACACACAGCCTTGCAGTTCAGTTAGTGGTGTGGTTTGTGTCTTTGTCAGGCTTTAGCCCAAGAATCGGATCGATGTGTGCTGTCAGAACTTAAGAGCTGTTATTGCTCCTGAACACTTTGTGGCTCTGGTGAGCCAAAACACGTGCCTCATGAAGCAGAGGCAGTGTTCTTCCTCAGTGCTGACACATGCTGTGCAGTACTCAGCTTGTCCAGCACCGAGGGCAGTTTGCTGCCTTCTCCCCCAGTGCTGATATGCAGCTGTTCATACTCTGTTCTCTTTTTGTTTGCGCTCAGGGAATGGTGCTATCTGCTGAGTACATCAAGAAGAAACTGGAGCAAGAGATGGTGCTTTCTCAAGCCTTCGGACGAGACTTGGTGAGCATTAGCTTTATTTTATCACCACGGACCGTACAGAAGATGAGATTTCCTTCTATTGTACTAATTTCTCAAATCTCAATTCCTATCTCTCTGGCTTTCCAGACAGGCCTAATGTTACTTACTCCTTTTTCTTCTGGGGCCTTCTTCCCAAGAGCTCCTGATATTTTTTTCTCAGACAGGAAGTCCCACTTGGTGGCCATGCAGGACAGGGAACATTAAAAACAAATCAAGAGGAACTAAAATCCCATCTTGATGGAGATCTTCTATGGAGACAGCAGTGGGATGTCACGCTGCCTGTCTGTGTGCACACATTTCCTTTAGCTCTCCATCAGAAGAGGACTCAAGAGAGGTGTTAAGATGCTTACCTTAGCTTGCATGTCAGTAATAGACTGTCAACCTCCTAGCAGAGGACGTTTTCTGCACTGCCTGATTCCCTGCTGCCAGACAGTTGTCCTTTTCTCATGCCCATAGAGTGCCTTGGCCTGAGCAGGCCCATGGGAAATTAGTGGTGGTGAAAAAGAGAAGAGTGAAAGGCTTGATGTTCCATGGAACTGGTGCCGTACCAGTTAGCGCTGCAGTGGCTGCCTTGTGGTGTTGGTAGGTGTACATAGGAGGTACAGAGGCACTGATCTTCTTTATATGGTGCTTTATTCCTCTCTGCCTAGAAAAGGAAGGTTGGATTTGTTCAGTGAGCTGTTACTTACAGGGGTGTTTTCTTCTGTCCTTGCTGTCTGATGGGTAAGGGTGTGCTGGCTGAGTACTTAGGCTGGCTTCTGTGTGTGATGCTAGGTATCCTGTTTGGTTTTGTTCAGAGCTGCCTTGGATATATGGTGGGTCTGATTTCTATGTAATGTAATGTAGTGTAACTAGCTAGGCCTAACTCACACAGGAGGCGAGAGAACTTGAGTAATGAGATGGAACTATGGCCTTGTGGTTAGGAAATGAAGCGCTGGCTGAAGCTGAACTTTCAGATATATATGGAAAAGTGAGAGAGCATAAACGCCATTCTAGGTCCTACCAAGAGTTCGTCTAGCCGAGCACGTTTTTCTGTCAACTGCCAGCAGCAGATTTCAGGGAAAAAAATGCAACAAGTGGGATTCACCTCACTGGCTAGCATACATGGTGTTGACTTAGGGGTGCTGTTCGTAAGTAAAATGACACAAAGATAGATCTTTCATTCCTGTGGCTTTTTCTGTGTTCTCTTTTTTCTCATCTTATGTGGAAGCCTGAGCACAGCTGCAGCTGG
This sequence comes from Lagopus leucura, assembly GCF_019238085.1. Classification (NCBI taxonomy): domain Eukaryota; kingdom Metazoa; phylum Chordata; class Aves; order Galliformes; family Phasianidae; genus Lagopus; species Lagopus leucura. Next base: position 5,913,804 of record NW_024962282.1, read on the forward strand.
TTACCCAAGACCTTAGAGAGTAGGAGCTGCATTCTCTGACCCTGTGTAAGCCCTGCAGAGTACTGGGAAAGCTCTGTGATACTGCATTGAAACAAGATTGAAATTTCTGAAAATTAACTTACTAAGTCTGAGGCATGCCTTGCACTGTGACCTCTGAATAACAAACACTACAAAATGTTAGAGAGTAGTTTTGTCTATGAATTACTCAATCGATTGCCAGCTGCTGGGAACATCTAGATTTCAGAAGACTGTTGTTCAAACTGCAGGTTAGGATTTCCGTTTTTCAGCATTCACTAGCAATGAAATAAATGAGAAAAACCCTTCAGTGCCAGAATCAGAGACCTCTGATTTGTGAGCCTGGAGCTGAATATCATCAGAAGGCTCATCAGATCTCATGTAACTCAAGCATATGTTTCATTTTTCTTTCAGGAAAGATCCAATAGGTCAAGGACTGACTTGTGGAAGTGTAAGAGAAAATGCCAGAAGTGAATTAATTCCAGTGTACCTTTGGAAGAGGCAATAGTAGAGGGCAGAAAACTGCTCCCATTTCAAGATCTAGCATAACATCACTAACTCCCATTGCAGGAGCAGTTGGTTAGTTGGAGTGCGGGAGTGCTCAAGTATAGGAACAACCTGCAGCTGGGAAAAGGGACGGATTTGGGGGTTTGTGAAGTTTCTTTCCAGTCTGACTTCAATTTCTTGTTTTGTTTTTGTTCTCGTTTTCAGGGGAGAGGAACAAAACACTATGGCCTGATTGTGGTTGGCCATTCCCTAGGGGCTGGCACAGCTGCCATCCTGTCCTTCCTCTTGCGTCCGCAGTACCCATCACTGAAGTGCTTTGCTTATTCTCCCCCTGGTGGGCTGCTGAGGTAGGTGTTGGGTCAGGAGGTCTGGTGGCAGAGAGGGGGTGTGTAGCTGAAGTGGCATCAGATTCTGGTTGTGATGTTCTGACGACCAGTAAAAGATAGTCTGTGCCCTGAGAAGCAGGCAAGAAAAAGTGTAGTAACAGTTGATGAGAGCTGAGGCTTGTGGGCAGCTTTTTTCTGTATTAGAATTTGAAGTTTAGGTTCCAGTGGCAGGTGGCCACTCCCAAGTATTCAGGTTTATGACTTTGTTGTGTGCTTCTGTAGCTCTGATTTAACTCTGCTTAGTGGGAAACACAAGTTGGGTGGACAGGGTGAAATTTCATCCCTTATTGTCTGTGCAGTGCCGGTGTGTTCTCTCCCCATCTTCTGCCAATAGGTGTCCAGAATGGGAGATGTTTGACCAGATGCAGGTGTCTGTATCAGATCTAGTTGTCAGGATTCCTTTTGCAAGTGACAAAGAAATTGGCACTTGAAAGCACCTGTGGATTAGAAGCTTCCTGTGGTGGTTACTGCATCATGTTCCAGGAGTGGCCAAGGGATTTTAATCATCCTGCTAATGAATCTGGACATTAGCATGCCTTGTTGTGATAATACTGCTTAGTCATTTCTGGCTATAGAGACATTGCTTTGTAGAACTGTTTTCCTGGGAGTTTCCATAGCTTTTTGCTTAGAGCTTCCCCTCCCAAGATCCCCTGATAAAGCATAGGCCAAGCTGTACCCCTTCAACTGATTCTGAGCTCAGGGTGCCTTGAGCACAAGGTTCAAGGTGCTTCTGTCTGCCACACCTTTCTTGTGATCTGCATTGTGCCCACAATCATCTCTGGGTGAAAGGTGCTGGCCTCCATCACTGGTGGCTGTTTCATAAGCGAGGTCTCTAGAAGGCAGCTGGTTGCAGAACAAGGTCATAGGGTGGAAGCCTCAATTCCCTCTTGTCTTGGTGCTTAGGTTACTGCAGGAGGTGACTATCTTAGTTCTGTGATGGCTTTTTAGTCTCAGAGGCATGAAATACCTGCTTCCATAGTCTCCTGCCATTCCCAAAGGATAGGAGAAGTGGTAGGAGGTGCTGAGTGTAGAGTACTTCCTTATCCCAGTCTATTTGGAGCCATGTGCAGGTAAGGAAGAAGGAGTTGCTCTATTTGAGCTGCACCCTTACAGAGTAACGTTGCTTGGGGCATGAGATGTGTGTATCAGGCTCATCTTAGTGTGCAAGTTCTAAGGACCTTGAGCAGCTTGCACTGTGTGTTTATGATGCCTGTTCATTGTCTAGTAACCTCTCAGACACCAGTGGCAAATTGGAATGAACTGCAGTTTGCTGCTAGTGAAACCCTGTTTGCTTCTTCTTGGTCCTGTTTCTCTTCCAGTGAGGATGCCATGGAATATTCAAAAGAGTTTGTGACTGCAGTCGTGCTTGGCAAAGATCTAGTGCCCAGGCAAGTTGAGAAGAGTCCGAATTCCTTGATGAGTATCTGCTGCTCTGTACCAGTCACCTATTTCCAGTCAGAAACACCCAGATCATACCTGTCTTGTTTCCTCATTTACCTGTCCGTGTCTGCTTCTCACTTGTCCTCCTGGTTACCTGCACCTTTTACCTGGACACCTACATTGGTGTTTTATATACCTTTTTATAGGCATATCCCTCTCCATCTCTCAGTCGCCTGTATGAAATAAAAAGGTGAATATCCAGCCTCTGTGATTATACTCATGGTCGTACCTGACATGCCAGTGCCATCTTCGTGATTGTCTGTGTTATCTCAGTCCTCTTCACTCTGAGCTAGATGTGCTCTCATCACATTTTGTAGTGCTGCCTATCATCTCACACCTCTGAACCAGCTCCCCCATTCCTTGTCTTGGCATTCCTCACTGCTTGTCATCTCCTGTGACACATTCTGCTGAGCAGGGCAATGGGCTAGGAGTTTTATTTTAACTTTTAACCCGGGTTTTATTTTAACTTCTGCCCCATTGTGTGACCTTAGACAATTTTCATCTGTACAGTATCAGGTATGTAGAGTTAGTGTAGGAAGAGTACTGTGATGTTCTCTATATCATAGAATCACAGAATGCCCTGGGTTGCAAAGGACCACAAAGATCATCTAGTTCCACCCCCCTGCTGTGTGCAGGGTCGCCAACCACCAGACCAGGCTGCCCAGAGCCACATCCAGCCTGGCCTTGAATGCCTGCAGGGATGGGGCATCCACAGCCTCCTTGGGCAACCTGTTCCAGTGCCTTCTGTTAAGCTGTAAAAGAGAATCTTGTATATTCTATAATGTTTTATGTTGTCATATAGCTCTGTGCTATCTTTCTGGATTTATCTGTTCTGTGGCATTCTATACTTGAACTGTTTCGTGTCTCCTTGTTTTCTCTGATTGCTCCACCACCCTCATCTGTTCACTGACTTCTTATATCTATGTTTACTGCTCTGATTCTGTTATTGCATTTCACACTTGTTTGTTGTTACAGTGGCTTCCTGTCGCATTTTACCCTGGTTACTGGTCCCAGCTGATGGCACAACTCACCTCTGAAGTGATCTGCATTACTGTTGCATTCTTGTTTCTTTTGTAGCATAGTTTCTTATTGTTCTGCACTATATGTCTCTGCTGTCCTGCTCCCTGTCTGCTGTTCCCTGCGCAGCTGTTATAAGCACATCTTCCTCTCTTTCCAGAATTGGTCTCTCTCAGCTGGAGGGATTTCGCAGGCAGCTTCTGGATGTTCTTCAGAGAAGTAACAAACCAAAGGTGAGAATGAGGATGAGCAGATTCTCGAAGGCAAGTGTCTGAGCAGTGATGATAAAGTTTCACTGTCACACAGCAATACTGCAGGCTTCTCCTGACTCCCAGATCTCCTCAGATCCACCATCACTGTTGTTTAGGTAAACAGAGGGATGATGGAAGCAGCTGGAGAGGACAGGGCTGAGAGAAACACTCTGCTTGCAGGCTGGCTTGTAACTCTATGGCAATTCTGGCTCATGTGCTGGGGGTTCATCATCACATGTCTAAAAAAACTGAGAAGGAAGTTTTGTCATCTGAGCCTGTTTGGAAGTCTGTGTTGCAGCTGTAGCTTTTTCTGGCCAGTAAGAAGTGATTGGTATCAGGCTGGGAAGTGCAGCATCTGTCTGCTTGTAGGCACTGTTTTGTGCTCTCCAGGTGGTGCTGTTCCAGGGTAAGTGGCCTGTTAATGTTTTAGAGTTAAGAAACGTGCAAAATTGTTCTTCCCTGGGTTTCCTTACCATTACACTGAGGTGGAAAGACCATCAGATTTTAAAATTGTTTCTAAAATTCTAAGATGTTAGAGAGATAATATCTGTAGGGTAAAAAACTGAGCGGATGTTGTTTCTTGGTAGAATTCTGTTTTGCTGTTGTTTCAGTAAACTTTTGACTTTTAGGTTTGGGTTTTTTTAGTGCGTAAATAAAAGCATAAGGGGAATTTTTGTTTGCTTAAGTACCTTTTCTTCTCTCCATGCATTAAAAATTCAGATTCTCTTTACCTTGTTTGTCCTTGAAGATGTCCCATTGGTGGACAAAGATGTGCTTGTTCTAGATCCCTGACTCTGCAAAAACATCCACAGCAAGATTTTGCTACTTTTAAGGTTAAAATAAGGAAAGGAAAGAAGTGCAGGATTATTTCTCCTAAGGTTCAAACAGCAGGGACACAAACTCTGTTTTTTTTCCCCTCCTTTCTAGCATTAAGTACTCAGTTCAAGTAAACCTATCGACAGTACATTGTGAGACAGCTCTGCTTTTCTAATCTTTTGCTCTTCTCCATATTCTCCCACCATTCCGTGGTGTTGGACAGTGGCGGATCATTGTGGGTGCTACCAAGTGCATACCCAAGTCAGAGCTTCCTGAAGAGGCTGAGGAGAACTCGGTAACGAGCAACCGCCTCTGGACCCACCCCAGTGATCTGACCATCGCCCTGTCTGCCAGCACACCGCTCTACCCACCTGGCCGCATCATCCATGTGGTGCACAATCATCCCGCAGAGCAGTGCTGGTGAGTTCCAACAGAACATAAATTCCCAGGAGAGCAATCCATCTGTGAAGGAAGTGGCTTTTTTCACTGCCTTACGGTGGCAGTGATTGCAGTGTGAGGGTAGAAAGATACTCATGTCACTATGCAGTGCTTTAGAAGAATGTGTACCTAATATCTCCTCCTTCTGTTTTTCCTCCTGTTGTTTTTTTCTGTCTCTGTAACCTGCTGTTTTGCATGCCAAAACACTGGCTTGCTCTTCCGTCCCCTGCTCCTTGTTTTCTCCTCTGGATCCCAACTCCTTTTTTTAGTTGCTGTGAGCAAGAGGATCCCACTTACTTTGCTATCTGGGGTGACAATAAGGCATTTAATGAAGTGATCATCTCACCAGCAATGTTGCACGAACACCTCCCATATGTGGTCATGGAAGGGCTCAACAAGGTAATATTGAGAATTGGGGTCTGAGGGTGGGGAAGCGTGATACAGTGGACTGAGCTTGAATGCAAGGGAGGCCTGGGTTTGGGCAGCAAAAGCGTGGCATTGTGAGGTGAGCTGTAGGCACAATATCTACAGAGCCAAAACTCTGTGTGTATTGGAGAGTCAGGGATACTCTGGGTGGGATTTGGGCTTATTAATTCTCACTGCAAGAGCACTTCTGTGCCCTTACATGAGGTATTAACGTGAGGTTGGGTGGTGTGTGGTTTGTCCTCTCAAAGCTGGCTGTTACAGCTTACAGTTCAGGTGAAATGTTGTGAGCTGTGACAGCACTGGATGTCCATGCGTGCAGCTGCACAGGGTAGTTCATAAGTGTTGCTGCAGCCCCTGTTAGCCTGTGGAGTGTCTGAGTTTGTGTAGTGGTTGTGGAATGGGTCTCTGCCTCTAAATGACGATTTGTAGCCATGCAGCTCTACCTTGAGTTTTAGCCAAATCTACTGTGCTGTTCTGGTCTGAAAGCTGTTCCTGACAGCATCTTTGGTAATCTCCCCTCTCCTGGATTCCCAGGGACATCCTGACAGGGTAGACTGCCAAAATATGTTCATTTAAACCTTTATGTCAAGATCTTTCCATGTGCTTGTGGAAAGCATTGGTAAGAAACACAGTGGCAAAACCAGCAGTTGAGAAGTTCTGAGCTGAGAAGAGTGAAGCTGCTGCCTCTGCTGAAGCACTGCTGTTCCTCTGCTTGCCTTGCATAGGTCTTAGAGAATTACAACAAGGGGAAAACAGCCTTACTTTCTGCAGCGAAAGTGATGGTGAGCCCTACAGAAGTGGATCTCACTCCAGAGTTGATCTTCCAGAGCCAGCCCTTGCCTAGTGGACCCTCTGTGCAGATTGGAACTGGAGCCCTAACAGCAGACAGAAGGAACAGCAGTACAAAGTAAGAATTACATCTTGGATTTCATTGGAGGGCTGTTGGCATGGGGTGTGGATCCTCTCTTGGGGCATTGTGATCAGTAGTATAGATCCAAGGACTGCCTGTATGACACTTCTAATTAATGTGACACAAGACATGATGAATCCAGGAGAAAAAAAAAAGATCCCTTGTGTAGCTCAAGAATCTGTGAGTGCAGCAGGATCAGGAAAACCTAGGAGTTGAAAATATGGAAGGTTCCTTTTCTTATCCAGACAAGTAGGCTTTTCCCTGGAAGCAGAAAAGCAAAGCTTGCAGTCTTGCAGCCAAATCTGTGTGTGAATGATGTGGCCAAAGATAGCCCATGGCACTGATTCTCAAAAGCTGTGAAGCGGTGACAGCCATAAGCTTACAGCACACAGACAGACATGTGAAGTTACTTTATGTAAAGTGACTTGCATAATTCTATAAACTGGAGAATCTGGGAATATGGATATGGTTGGGCAGGGTTACAGAACAACTATCAAAGCAATGTAACGTGAGGAAAGAGCAGCTGGTGTCCTGTTTGGCTCTCGGGAAGTTCGCTCTGGTGGAAAGCAGGCAGAGGAAAAGTCATGTTCTAAGTGCTGGAAGCATTCCTGTAGGGAGTGGGTTTTTTTTATTGTCCCTGGCTATTGGATACTGGCATTGTTATTCTGTCAAGGGCCAAAAGGTTCATCTAGGAGGTATACAAAGGATTGGTTTGAGTAAGACTTCCATCTTATAGAATACATAAACTGCTTCCTATCCAGGAAAAAATGACAGGGAGACTCCCTGCTGGTTTTCAGGTAGCAACTGAGGTTTTGCAGGAGAGCACAGGTTTGTCTTTTTGGTTTCTTTCCGTGCACATTTTTTGTGTTTGAGACTTATTTCAAAATAGAACATATGACTTCCACCACAGCATTGCATTATAGAAGGCAAACCTGCAGACCAAATAGGAAAGTGAGAAGATGAGAGGGAAGGTAGTTTGTACTTGAAGATGGGAGGCACAATGAAAACAGAAAAACATTGTAAGAGGCATTTCTACCACTTCTGTAATCCAATAAAGCTTTTTTTCTTTTTTTTTTTTTTTGTAATACATACAAGCTGTTGTACCATTGATGATTTTATAAAGTGGAAACTGTTCTGCTTATATTCTTGTAGTTGATTCCTGTAAATATTCTTGTTCTACCCCCTGCCTCCATAAGAAGGTGGAGGTGCAGAATAAGCTCAAGATAAGATTTCCTTTGCAAGGGAAGGACTTCTAGAACAGAGATCTCAGGTAGAGACCCAACAAGAAGCTGTGTGCACCTGGGTGAGGTGCTTTGAGTGATGCATGGCTGAGCCTCTGTGAAGTAGCACAAGTGAAATGTGAATTTTAAAAAAAGTAAAAAATGTCAGCAAATGATAGAAAAATGTTAAGGCTTTTGTTGCAGCGAGAGTGGCCAGAGACAGCAAAGGAGAGCTGAGATAGCTGAGTGGAAGAGGAGGCAGCAGCAGCTTGTGATGAAGACAGAAAGACAGAAAACGTGTAGGTCAAACAGCAGGGACAGGAGTGATGACTTCTGTCAGAGCAGACCGACTGCTTCCTTTAGAGGTGAGTGAAGGCAGAGTGGGAATCCTGAAGTACTGTTCTGAAGGGAATGGAGAAGAGGGCAGAGAGGTTTGTGGCAGTTGTTAAGGGAGGCAGAGTTCTAGCCAGATTAACTAAAGGTCAGAGCTAGTTTACTGCCTCAGACTTTCTCCTGGAGTTCTTGAAATCTCTTCTCAGAACATTACTGCTCCTGAAGATAAAAAATGCAATAGTGCATTGCTCTGGTTAGATCAGCGACACGTGACCTCAGTGTGCATGAGGGAGTCTGTGCCTCAGGTTTGGTTTTGTGGCTGTTCTGGCAGCTTGTGGTTCTGAGGAGTGAAGCAGCCTCACGTTCTCTGCTTGTCGTTGCAGGAGCAAGTCCCATTCTGAAATCAGCTTGGAGGGGTTTTATGAGACAAAGCCACTTTCTCCTGTGCAGAAAGACCCTGTGGAGCTTCTTCTCCTGGACACAAAGGAACGTCTGTCTGTGGAGCTGCAGGACCGCCGTGCCCCTCTGGCGACCATGGAGAGCCTCTCTGACAACGAATCCATCTACAGCTTCGATTCGAGGCGCTCCTCTGGTTTTCGGAGCATCCGAGGCTCCCCCAGCCTCCACGCTGTCATGGAGAAGGATGAGATGCACTGCTTTTATATAGACCCCGCTATCCCTGAGGAGAACCCCTCCCTCAGCTCTCGGACAGAGCTGCTGGCTGCTGATAGCCTCTCCAAGCACTCCCAGGAGACTCAGGCTCCCGACAACGCACTCAACAGCGGTGGCACCACCCCTCAGCGGCGCTGCAGTGAGGAAGGGGCCAGCAGCGAGGGGGACCGCGTTTCCTTAGCCCCTCGTGAGGAGCTGTCCCTCCAGAATGGACGGCTCACCGATGTCCCCAGTCCGCAGGTGCTGGAATTTGCTGAGTTCATAGACAGCCTCTTTAATTTGGATAGCAAAAGCAGCTCTTTCCAGGACATCTACTGCATGATGGTATCAGATAGCTCCAGTGACTTTGTGGAGATGCCCAAGTCTGTTAGTGATCAGGAGATCCTGATGAGAGCACAGTATGAACCCAACTTAGTCCCAAAGCCCCCGAGGTTGTTTGCAGGCTCAACAGATCCTTCGTCGGGCATCTCTGTCTCACCTTCCTTCCCCCTTAGTTCATCTGGAGAGCTCATGGACATCACTCCCACAGGCGTGAGCAGCCAGGAGTGCTTGGCCACTGACAAAATCCGGACTTCCACCCCCACTGGGCACGTAACCAGCCCTGCCAAGCAGGAGGACCTCATGATTTCGGCCCTCTAGTGCAGGGTAAAGGGGTGCGGCTCTGAGAGCTGATCCCATAGGCTGAGTGCTGGGATAATACTCGGAGAGGAGGTGGTCGTCAGGCAGTTGGAATTGGTGGAGACAGCTGGAAACATTCCTTCTGGGGTGACACGGTGGTGGCACGCCGTCTGGAGGATGGATTGTGCTCGAGTACCATGCTTATTGCTGGGAGAAGCATTGCCTCACAAGGCCTGCTACACTGAGAGGGTCTGAGTCACTAAAGGTAGATGCAAGTTCCCTACCTCAGCCTGTCTCATTCCATGTAAGAGGCAGATTCCTTGCCCCAGGGCACCTGCTGAGTTTGGGAGTGAGATACCCTGCTCCAGGGAATTCTCAAGGGCAAAGGGGTAGAAGTTTGAGAGTTGGATAGACAGAAGCAAGGGGGGCAGGCCAGATTCCTGCCTCTCCCCTCCCTTGGTAACATTTCAGTGGTTTTGGAAATGAACGGATTGAGACTTTGGGCCCTGTTGCACTACCATGTCAGATCTGGCCCAAGATCCAATTCGTCACACTTCCATGGGGATTGCCTTCCTGGGACACTCTCCTCTTTTAAAGCCATTGGGGCTGTATTCTCCCCAAATGCAGTCTCCCCTTCCCTGGCCAGGTGCAGCAAGAATTGGGCTGGCACTGTATTATCTCTCCCCTGAGTACTTCTGTGTTCAATGACTGCCAGGCTGCTCCTGAGAGGAACGGAAACTGCTCTGAAAAGCCCAAAGCCCTCTGCCATGTCTCTCCTTCACCAGAAAAGGTTCTCCTGGACATCACCGTCATCACTCGGTGGCCTGGACTGCTCTGAGCTGGCGATGCTTCTGCAGGACTGACAGCATTCTCATCTCAGAGCTGCACGGATGGATCGACTTAAAGATTCACATGGCTCGTCGACACCCAGCGTTGCTTCCTAGGCACTCTAGGATCCCCTCCTGGACCCTGCCAGGTCCTCATGCTACCCATATGCAGTCATCACAGATCAGTGCCAGCCGCTGTCATTGAGAGTTCAGGGAAAAGATGAACTTTTACTAAGTATTGGAACCTCTTGTATGTTTACAAAGCTGCTGAGCTTTCGGAAAGTATTTATTAAGCAAACAGGGAGGCTCTCTCTAGGCAAAAAGTATATTCGTTCTCTCCTCCCTGCGCCATTCCCTCTGGAGGCTGAGGGGAGAGAGGGTAAACAGGTATGCTCACAAATCTCCTGCTTTAGAAGCAGGGTGGAGTGATGGGGGGGCGTTTGGCTCTGAGTCTGGGGGGAGCTGAGTCTCTCGCCCGTTCTCCCTGATGCACAATGTGTGACAAAGCTCAACCAAGTCATTAGTGGGAGTACCTAGTGCTGCTGTGCAGAGCCTCCATGCCCAGAGGAGCCTGCTGGAGCTACCCAAGTAGGGTATCTCCATGGTTTGAAGCAGGAAAGAAATTACCAATCTAGAAAGTTGAACATACTGTGACCTTGTGCAGTCCTTTAACTAACAGAATGTTTTCAGCGGAGTTACCAATGCAGTCTCATTGGAGCTGTGTCCTCCCTCACTGGAAAAGAAATTCCTCTTCTAACTTCCTTCTAACACTAGGGATGTGACTCCCTCCTCCTTAGCTGTGGTATTACCAATGTAGGAAGATGCTGCGCTTCCCAGGAGCTTGGTTTGCAACAGTTCCTGGGCTCCTGTGTTCCCTTAGGCTCTGGCTGTGCTCACCAGCAGCCCTGGTCATGGCTCAGGACTGTGCTGCCCTGGATGCAGCACAGGGAGCACAGCGGTGTCAAATACTGTCACATCAGAGCAGGAGCACTTTATAGCTGCTGTGTGTTGATGTCAGTAACTTCAGGTGCACAGAAATGAACTGGACTTTGTCCAAGTGCTGCTCTCCTGCTCCATTTCGTGTAGGATTCTGTATCCCCCTGCTCTTTAAAAATTACAGGGCCCTTAGAAATGCAGGGCTTTTGTTCAAATGGGCAGTAAAATGTTGTCCCTGTGCGTTAGATCCCAGAGGGGACCTTTTCTATACAGTCTTGATTTGGTGGGAAGAACCCCTCTGAATTAGCTGTAATCTGTAAAAGATAAAAAAAACACTTTGTTCCGAGCAACAAGTTGTTTGTTTTGCTAGTCCTTCAGAACACAGAAGTGTTCCCCTTGCTGGGAGGTGATGGCTCAGGAGCTCATACAGACAGCTGTGTAAGTGCCATCAGATCATCCACCATTGCAGACCACAGGGGAAGGCTGACTTGTGCAGGTAGTCAAGAAGCACTGCAAGGGTGATGTCCAGAAATGGGCACATGGGTAGCTGTGAGGGGAAAGGGAGCTGAAGCACAGGGAGCCTGAGGCTAGCAGGCTAGCTCACCTCCTGGTGCAGACTGCTGCCATGCACATACAGTGGGGAAAGGACTTTGCTTCTGCCTTTAGTTGTTGGCAGAAAGTGGGTAGTAAAAACACTTAGCACTTCGGCAGAGCTTTATATCTGCAAAGCACTTTACAAACATGAAGAAAAGAATCACCTCTGTCCCTGGCAGCGAGCTATTAGGAGATGTCTCTTTGAGACTGGGTGGAACTACTGGTGCCCTATCTGAGGGATGGTGAGGAGATGATGCAAGCTGAGAAAGGTGGATAACTTCCCTCTTAAGAACAAGTTGTTTCACTAGTGACCCGATGCTGAACGGCTCACAGTATTGCACTAGAAAGTCACTTCTGACCTGGATACCTCCCATATGTCCTGGAAAACAATCATGGTGTGACTGTTTCGTTCTCTGTGCCATTGGAACTGTGTCCTTAGGGAATGGGATGACCTTGCCCTGACCAGCTGTAGCAGGAGACAGCCTGGCATGCTGCATTTTTTTTTTTTTTTGCTCTGTGCTCTGTGATTATTGGGCTTCTCTGAAAAGCCTGGAAATGCCTCACATTTGTGACCTGGCCTTGCCATAGACCAAGTCAAGGAGCAAAAGAGCCCTTCTGGTTAACGTTCTGACTGTATTGCATTATGGGTGATTCCTGTTTTTCCATTGCTCTGTTGACAAACAGATCTGTTCCCAGTCCTCACGAAAAGTCCTCACTGAGTAAATCCACATTCTTTGCATTATTCCTGCTTTCAGTGTCTGAGTGTCTTCATTCTTATCACTGCCATGCTGCAGGAGCCTCTGGACAGGCTGGTCTCCTGTTCTGTCCTGGCAAAGTTGCAGACACATCCTAAATCTGTAGCTACATCACTCATACGTACTGCATACTATTCTTGCTTTCTCTGCCCTCGCTCTGCTCTGACACACAGCTGTCTTTGGAAACTTGAAGCTGCTTCTGATTTCTTAATCTCTCAGCTTCTGGGTCCTGCCCTTAAGCTTTGTGCCTCTTGGAGTTTGTGCCTTCCACTGATGTTTCAGTGGGATGTCCCACTGCGTGTGGAGGCAGTGCTGGGAGAGCGGTTCGTGGTGCAATAGCACATCCTCAAATCTTCTGTCAGATTTGCTGGTGCAGGTGTGAAGCTAAGACCACTAATGTCCAGCCCTGGAACATCCCCTGCCCCTGTCCTGAAGGTGTTCACAGGATGCAAGGTATTTGTCATCTGTTTTTACAGCCACAGGCTGCCCTCCAACCCATGGAAGTGAGTTGAAGGAGGCCTCTTTGATAATATTACAGCGAGTTTTGATAATCGAGCCCTTTGCACGTAGTGCTGGCTGAATTAGGAGGCTCTTCTGCGTGAATAGCAATTGCTCTTATTGTTTTAATCACAGCAGTACCAACAAAGCAAGGTCCTGCTGTGCGAGTATGCAGAAGTGCTAAACAGAAAGGCAGCTCTTCCCCAGAGCCTCACATTATGCCCTGTCCTCCACAGAGCTTCACGTGCGTTTTCTGTAGAGCTGATGTTCCCTCATCTCTGTGCTCCCTATTCCTGTTGCCAGGAGCTACCTCATTTCTTGGTTACCATCTCAGGATGATGGGGTGTCTTTGTGTGCATCCTGGGTAGCATTACCTAAAAAGCTGTCCCTGCAGATCTTGAGGTGACCCAAAACACAGGTGAATGGGATTCCTGATGCTGTGCATCATCCCTGGATTCCTGTCTTGCTGCACTTCTGTGGCAGATAAAGCTATCAAGAAAGGTCAAAGTACTTTTGACACCAGGAGGCTTGGCAGATGCATCTCGGCATCTGTGGCTTTTGCTTACCTGGTTTTTGATCAATATTTTCAGTGTTCATTCATAATTTCTGCAACCTTAAGAACTGTTCAAACCACACAGGAGTTTTCTGAGATGTTTTGCTTGCTACAGAGGACTGAGGTGGCAAAGCTAGTAGTGAGCATAGACATATAAATCCAGTGATCCCTGCTTATTTGCTTTTAGGATGTTGTTAGCTGAAGATCCCAAGCAGGAGCAGGACTGAACTGCTGCTGTCAGTGGACAAGGGCACCTGGAGGGGAAGAGCACCGAGGTTATGTGTTCCTTGGGGACTGTGTGCTCCTCGGAGATTCTCCTGCTATGGCAATCTCTCTTGGCACATGGTCTCCAGCAGAGGAAACAGAACACAGCTGTTCTGTGTGAAGCCCACGGAACTGGGTGAACATGGTACTGCTTGGGTTATTTGACTTTACCAGGTGTCTTTTTGATTTGTCGTTGCTCCAGGTTCAGTGATCCCAGCCTCAACGTGCTCTAAAGCTTCTTGTTTTTGATTAATACTGCTTCCCTCTTTTAGTCCCTGCTGCAGCCTGTTTTCAGGCTGGCTGATGAGATCTGTGCTGTTGATTTGTAAAATACTTCTTTTTCATATATTCTTTATGCACTTACCTCCTATTAATTGCTGCCAAATTGTGCGTGCCAGCATGTTTAGAGCTTTCCTTTCACAGCTGTTTCCCTACGGGGAGGACTGGGATAAGGCAGCTCAGTCTTTACCAGCCCCAAATCCACATTTTTTTTGTCCCTTGTCATTGTATTGGCACCCTGCTGCTTGCCCCTTTCCTAGTATCCAAACAGGATGCACGTTACCCTGTCTATGCAAGCAGTGCCTGGGTTCCTCTATGTGTTTTACAATTGAATAAATGTGTGTCTAGGTACAGAGAAACTTGCTGGGGTGTCTTTATCTGAGTTTATCTAGTGAGCTACAAGCTCCTGCTTGCTTCTGCTGGGTGTCATGTGCACACATGAGTGCTGCACACATTCACCAGTGCTGGCCATATCAAAATCTCCCAAGGACATTTAAGATCACTTCTAGCCCCAACAAACCCATCAGCTTTGCCATTTGCTTAATTACAGAATGATATAATTGGGTTGGAAGGGATCTTAAAGAACATCTAGTTCAGCCCTCTTGGTGAGGGAGCTTAAAAGCTCTTCCAGCTTTCCTCCCGTCTGTAGCATTGCACTTCTTTCTGCTTAGACAGTTGAAGTCTGAGATCCCCTCCATGCAGTCACTTGTTTCTGATCCCTTCTTCTCTTTCAGTTCACCCCACCAAATGTGGATTTTTGCCGAGCTGTTTTTTAACTATTCTGCTGCCAACAGAACTCCTCTGCGCTTTAGGAAGCCCGCAGATGAATTGTGTGATCCTCTTTCTAGTTGACAAAGCTTAGGGTGGGTAAATTTTTGTTGGCTGAATTCTTCCTTGGTAGCTCTAGAGAAGTAATACGTTAAAGAAGTACAAAGAGGTGGAAGGAAAATGAGTAGAATAGCTGACACTTTGAACCTAAAAGCTCACATTTAGAAGAGAGATTTGCTTCCTGGCAGGTGAGGTGTCAGTTTCAGAGCTGGATTTAGGCAAGAAGTGCATCTCTTGTGCCAAAGCTCCCCCTCATGGTGCTGCCGCATTGAGGAGGCTGTGCTCCATGTCGAAGGGGAAGTGTGAGAGGTGCCAGTGCTCAAGCAATACCCTTTCCCCCTTGCTAGATCAGGAGTGAGCAGTGTTCCCTCCCAGGGGCAGTCCGTGCCCCTGGGAGGCCTGCAGTTCCAGCTGAGAGTAGGGCCTTTGCTGCCCAGCCAAGTGAGTCTTACACCTGGGAGAGGGGCAGAGCCCAGAGCCAAAGCTGTTTCACTTGTAAGATGTTGTTAGGATGGAGAACTGTTTTACAGAGAAGGTCAGTAGCCTGCAGTCTGCTCTGCAGAGCAGCAGTGCTGCTGACTTGCTTGTGTGGCTGCCAAACTTCGACTCTTTTCTTCACCATCTCCCTACTGTATCTGTGCCTAGCACTTCCCTAGCCTTCACTCTTCGTGTAGCATGGGTGGATGCTGCCAGCCTCAGCTTTGCCTGCTGCAGGCATTGCACATTGGGTGTGTGAAACAGTTGAGGAGCAGTTCCTTGTAATTCATAGCACTTTGCACTCCTGAAAAGCACCAGGAAACTTACACTGCTGTCTACAAGCACTTAGCTATCTTCATGGTTGATTTTGCTTGTTTTCTTGTGCCTTCTGTTTTCCATTGGCTTGATGTCCTGCTTGGGGTCAGGCATCTGCCGGCTTCCTCTTCTGCTCTGCATGGTTTCTTCTCTGGCTGTATGAGTGGAGATGTGGCATGGCCAAGGACTGTGCTACAGGTACCCCTCTCTCTGGACTTGTCACGCTTCCCATTGTCCCCTGCACCCTCACATTGTCTCCAAGTGCCAACAGCAAAGCCTGACAAGCGACGTTTTCTTTTCCCCACACTGCCCTTAATCTGTGGCCCCTCAGTTCTGGATCCTCCTCTTGGGCAAAACAGGTGTTTCCTGTGCAGTAGGAGGGGAAGGTTTCTCAGCATTTCTTTCCTTTGGTTTATGTGACCTCAAGTGTGTTTGGAAGTTCCTCTAAGCTCTATCCACGGGTAAATCTCCTCTGCTCAAGATCTGACCCGTTTTTGCAAGGACTGATGCTGAAAGGGACATAACACGTTCTGAGCTGCCCCGTGCAGTTCTGATTTTACTGACGTTCCCAGGCTGGTTCTGGAACAGCCATCTCCCAGAGGTAAGTGTCTCTCTTTGGAGATCTGGGCATTTTTGCAGCTCTCATTGCTCTGTATGAGTCCTGACCTCATCACCTCATTCTGTGCTTTGTTTTTCATTTATGGAAGCTCCCCACCCACCCAGCACATCCGTACGATGAAGGGACCTTTATCTGGCTCCTTATTCCTGCAAAACCATTAAACACAGCAGCACAGAAACAAGCATCTTTCTTTTTTGAAATGGGGATCCTACTGCCTTGCTTCCCATCCCTTTGTGCAGTTCTGATGGCTCAGAGTCGGAGGTACCCGGTGCACGTGGCAATACCGAAGCAAGGTGTATTTGCTAGCTCACTGCCACACACATTTCTGGGGTTTTCTCTCCTTTATCAGCATCCCCATAGTGCTCACTGGCCGCTGTCTGCTGGCCCAGGGGCAGCTGCTGAACCTGCAGCTTCCTAGCTTTCCTCCGCAGGCACTGCAGCGCTGGAGGTGATGCCCAGATAACGGTCTCAAGCTCGTTCCTGTCTCAGCGATAAACCTCGCTTGTGTCAGCACGGCGCCTGCACTCATGGCGTGGTACCAGAGGGGCTCTTTACCCTCAAGCCCCCTCTGTTAGCTCAGCTGTTGCTGCGCTGTCGTGCTGCGATGGCCACTTCTTACACCTCTGCTCCATCTCAGCTGAACCAGAGGAGCCGTGGGAAGCTATTTCCCTTCTCCCCGTGTTGTTCAGTGCCAGCTGTGTTGCTGCAGTCCAGCTGCAGTCCAGCTGCGTGGCCTGTTTGTTGGTGGGGGCTCCACGCAGCGTGGCAGATGGTGATTTCTTTGCCTCCCCCTACCCTCTGTGTCAGCAGACGCCGATGCCTCTATGGAAAAAGTCACCTGTGTCACACCCTGTGACAGCTCATACTAGGGTGGCTATGAGTTTGCTCTTTGATCCCAGTTGCCTCTTTAGAGGTAATGCCTTTCATGCTTATGTGTAGAACGGCCCTTCTAGGGAGCTTTCTGCAGGACTCGGGGCACTTATGTATGCAGTCAGGGGGGAAAACAGCACAGGATCCTGTGTTCCCATGCTCAGCTGAGAGATCACTGCCTGTCCCAGCAATGCTGCCCTCTGGATCCCTGCTCCGAGCTGCCCCAGCATGAAGACTACAAGGAAACTAAAGCACTCTTCATGTGCCATTCTCACTTGACTTTTTGTACGTATGTATGAAAGTTCTAAACTAATATTGCTGTAAAGAAAGATACAGATTAATATAGCATATTATATAAAGATATATGTATATAATTTTTTTCCCTATATTGTATGGCACTGTAT
Source organism: Lagopus leucura (assembly GCF_019238085.1). Taxonomy (NCBI): domain Eukaryota; kingdom Metazoa; phylum Chordata; class Aves; order Galliformes; family Phasianidae; genus Lagopus; species Lagopus leucura. The sequence goes on from NW_024962282.1 coordinate 5,931,072, forward strand.
AAAATGAATGTCGAAGCATGACTGGTGTATGTGACTGTTCCCAAGCCTGACCAGGGGAATGACAGCTGTGATTTGCCTGAAGTTTTGTCCCAAAGGGTTGTGCATGAGTTTGGAAGCCTGCACTGTGCTCTCTCATTGCAGTGGGTCGTGGTGTGAGGTGCTGCATCACTGTGGCTGCCTGGGGAACAATCCCAGTGCTGGTCTCCTTGCCAGCTCTGTCCCTTTTGGATCTCAGCCTTCAGTGCAATGGGAGAAACATCCCTACAGAGCAAAGGACACTGCTTTGTGTAGGTTTGTCAGGCAGGATATGAATGCCTGGTGCTGTTTATGGATGAATAATGCCGTAACCATGAATATTCTGGATGGAGGAAAGCAATAGAGGAGGAAGGAGAAATGAGGGAAGCTGGGGGAGCAGGGTCAGGACAGGAGCAGGAGCTTTCTGAGCAGCACTAGGAACGCAGGCTGGAAAAGGAATGCCTGGAAGAAAATAATGCTGTTAATCACTGCACGGAATAGTTTCTGGGGTTGTTCCTGCAGAGACTGAGTACTGTTAGGGAGTTAAGAGTTGAGGGGTGGCTGAACTACTGAGTTCCTATAAAAATGCCCGTAAAAAGTGCTGGTATGTTTAAATGCCTGCCTGACGCTTTGTTTTGTTTTGTTTTGTTTTCCTACCCATAAGTATCAGCTAGTCTCATAAAAAGATATTACTTCTATAAACACTTCCTCTCTCAGAGAGAGAAAACCATTAAACTCTGGATCCTACCCTTGTGTAAACACAAAATAATCCATGCTGTGGAGGGACTGTTCCAATACAGTTGCTAAGGAGGAAGCTTATGAATGCAATCCCAGCAGGCACTGTGGATGTCGCTTTGAGACCTGTTTCACTGTTGAAAGCCCTAGCAGGGATGGAGCTGCTATTCCCAAGACCACCCTCTGGCTATTTGGTACGACGGTGGCTACAGGAGGGATTTAGCAAGGAAAGTTTTTCAGCTCCTTGGCCATAAAGTGCCACAGCAGAGGGTGCTGTGCTTGTGCTGGCAGTGCTGCAGGCACCCTCAGGGCTGGAGTAGTGCTGCCTGCCTGCTCCTAGGGCTCGCTGCACAGCTGGCCATACAAACAGCCATGCTGCTGGAAGATCTCGAGCTGTGCTGGGTGAAGCTTGAGATGCGAGTGCAGCAGGAGCTCCTTTTCTGCCTGCTCAGCAGGCTTCTTGTGCTTCTGCTCGTGGCCGTCCTGAACCCAGCACTGCTGGCTCCGGTGCTGCTGCCTGCAGCCATGAAAGCTCCCCCAGAATGCGTGTCCCTCGCTGGCGACCTTCCTTTATCCTTTTAATCAATGGTGGTGTTCTCTCCATCTTGGGAACAAACCTCTCGTAGTTAATGGATAACCAGGGAGAGATTTATCAGCATCGTTCTCTTGCCAAGAGGAGATAACCGAGCAAGCCTGCAGTGCTCTGCTTCCGCCTGCAGCAGCTGCCTTGGGTGTGGATGGGGCATCCAACAAGGGCAAGCCCGCATCCTCCGCCGCCTCCCTGCCTGCTGTCTGATTCTGGAGGAGGTGCGCAGCCTCAGCACGGGGCTCTCAGAATAGAGAGGCTCGTGAGGATGCACCTTGCTTGATCCACCTGCACTGCCTTTGTGGTGTGCTGGTCCCACACCTGGGAGAGCAAGGTGCCCGTGGGATGCGTTCCTGTATGGCTGGCCGTTGTTGCTGAAATAAGCCAAGTAGGTCTCCTGCAGCTGTGTGTTCATGTGGGACATCTTGCCCCCAAAGCATTGGTACTGTGGTTGTCTTTCCACCTGGTTTTGCGGCTCTCCTGGGAATCGAGGCTCTTCACCAAGCATTTCTTCCATCCTTCGAGCCCCTTGGAGCCCCACTTTGTCTAGAAACTGGCAGGAGTTGCATAATGCGTGAGTGAGGGGCAGCCCAAGCAAGCAGAGTTTTGTTCAGGTGGCTGCACTGCTTTCATTCTGAAATGCCTTCGTTTGGCACAGCTGGCAGGAGGATCCCAGAAAAACCATGCTTGCTGAGGGGGGAGAAATTGCAGCAGCATTTGAGGCAAAGAGAAGTTGTAACGCAAAGCAGAAAGCTGTCGGGCAGCCTGGGGACCCACAAAGAGGAGAGAATGCAGCATCTGCAGGAGGATGAGGCTGTTCCCAGCAGGCAGGCAGGGAGCAATCTAGGATGTACCTTACACATCTGTGATAACCCTATCAGCAGTGTTGAAGCTGGCGTGGCCAATGACCCCAGAGTGAATGACTCTCCTTTGTACCGTGCTGATGAATATCCCAGCAGCATCTCCTCTGCTCCTGCTCACTTGTCACCACAAAGGGTCTGAGGTTTCGGAGACCAAAAACTCCCAGCTGTGTTTGAGAACACGGGGTGAGGGGTGGGGGGCACTGAGTTGTATTTTGGGTTTCAGCTGAACTTTGGAATTTAGTGCTGGAGGGAGCTAAAGCCGCACCTTCCATGAGTAATATCCTTCCACCCCCTCCTTGGCTTGTGCTGCCAACCAGCCCTGTGGCATAGAGAGAGCGGAGTGTGCAGAGAGGGTGAGCTGAGGGAAGGGAGAAAGGGGTTCTGCGTATCCCAGCGAAGGAGTGAGGGCTGCCCAGAGAAGCCAGGGCTGCCTCATCTGTGCGTGAGATGGCCAGGCTGGATGGGGCAGCCTGATCTGAGCCCTAAGGCAGGGGTTGAGGCTGGAGGGGCTTTGGGTCCCTTCCGACCCAATCAGTCCGTGGTCTTTAAAGACCTTTGGGGTCCCTTCCAACCCAACCGTTCTGTGATCTTTGACGTCCCTTTCATTAGCTCCAGGAATGAGACTGGGATGAGAGCAGTCATTCCCACACTCTTGAGTCCAGTGGGGTTGTTTGTTGGGGTCAGGAGCCTCAATTCTGGGCTCTATCACCTGTTGCAAGCCTTGGGCTCTACACTGAATGCAAATTTCCACAGAGCAAACATTTTGCTTCCTTCCCACGCAGCCCGTACCCAAAGCTGGTGGGGGGGGGTGTGAGGAACAAGGGCTGCGGGGCAGCAGAGAATAACAATTGTCTTAAGGGAAAGAGGCAGAGAGGAGAAAAAAAGGGCTGTTGAGCTCTTTCTTTCCATCCCTGAAATAATAGACCCATTACTGTCCCCAAACCTCAGCCCCCCTCCCCTCCCCGGAGAAGAATTGGTCACTGCACAGCTGTGCGAGCGAGAAAAATATATTTATATATATCAGAGAATCTGCCCTTCTGAATTGGTGCGCGGGGTCGGACAAAACCTCATTGTGCGCTTTATCTGCCCCGCACAGAATGGCCCCACAGTCTCGGGCTGGCAGGGGCTCGCCTTTCGGTGAACTGCGGTCGGATCGCTGTGACTTCCTTTAGATACCGTCCCGTTATGAGGGGGCGAGGGGGGAAAAGGCCAGAAAACACCGCCGACCCGCAAAACACCGCCGACCCGACCCTCGTCCTCCGCCCGCCGGGCCGCGGCGAGCATCGGCCGGGAACGCCGCGGAGCCGCGGGCCGCCGTACGGAGCGGGGCCGCCCCGCCGCGCTGCTTTCCGCGGCCGGCAGGGGGCGCCGTGCGGG
>NW_024962282.1:5935082-6005627 GCF_019238085.1 Lagopus leucura
GGCAGCCGTCGCCGGAGGCCGGTGGGCAGCGGGCGGCCGCGCTCGGCGCCGGCTGCGGCTCTGGGCCCCGCGCGGAGCGGCCGCGGGGGCTGTCCGTCCCCCTGCGGGCTCGGCTGTTAGCCCGGTGCATGGCACAGCTATGGAGGTGGTGGACGAGACGGAGGCTCTGCAGCGCTTCTTCGAAGGTACGGCGGGCGGCGGGGAGACCTCCTCTCTTTCCTTTCCCTTTCCCTTTTCTCTTCCTTCCTTCCTTCCTTCCTTCCTTCCTTCCTTCCTTCCTTCCTTCCTTCCTTCCTTTCCCTTTCCTCCTTCTTTCTTTCCTTTCCCTTTCCTCTTTCCTTCTTCTTTCCCATTCCCTCCTTCCTTCTTTTCCTCTGCATTTCTTCCTTTCTTTCCTTTTCTCCTTCCTTTCTTTCTCCTTCATTCTATTTTTCTTTCTTTCTCTTTTTGTCTTTTCCCTTTTTTCTTTATTACTTTCTATCTCTTTCTCCGTCTCCCTTTCGACCTAAAAATGTCTTGTCCACGTAACAACAGAGCAAAGAAAACCAGGGCTGAAGGATGTCTCTCCATCTCTGCTCTTTGCTTCCTTTGAAGAACATTGAGCAGAGTTTTTTGCAGAGCCTAAAGCTGCTGTTTGTTTCCCTTGGTCATCTGCATCCCTTTGGTGCTGTTCTTAAGGAGCATCTGTTATAACACAGTGTTGGAGAGGAGGCGTTTGAACGCAAAAGTGGAGCCCATCCTTTGCTCTGTGGAGGTGACAGGCTTGTAGTGCCTGATTTTGCAGAATGGAGATGGATCTTCCCTGGAATCTGTATGAACTGGAGGGCTAAATGGTTTCTGGGTGTTTAATGCTGGTCTATTGGAGTTCATTAATTTGTGGGGATAAAGTAGAAACACTTCGTTGTTCTTATGTAGCAACTTATTTAAAGGTATCTGCAGTTTCCCTTCCCACGTGTGGGGAAAAAAAAAGTGATCTTTTTTATAGTGGAATCCTTTTCCTTCTCTTGAATGGAGATTTCTCCCCGCACTGAAAGCCCTGAAATAAGGAGGGAATTCCCTTCTGTTTGCTTGGTGCGGCTTTGCACAGGATCCGAGCTGGCATTCAGTATTTCAGCATCGTCCCCTGGAATGTGGTTCCTGCACTCTGAGATCTGAGATTTGGAGAAGGACGGCAGTGTGAAAAGCACAGGGCTTCGCTCTGCGGCTGAGGAAGGAGTGGGGAAAAGCAGAGAGCAGTGGGGCACAGCGTGGCCGGGACGGAGGGGTGTGAGGGTGGGAGGAGAGCGCGCAGGATGCTGGGGCTTCTGGCAGCAGAGCTAAAGGAGCTCGCTTTGGTCTTTCCATAGCATTGGGAGTGTTTGTCTGGAGCATTTGTATTTTGTATCAAAGGAAAAGGAGGGAGTTGAAAGCGCCTGACCCTTGGCTGGCATCCTGCTAGAAACCTTACCTTCCTCCCTGCCTACCGCTCGCGTAAGGGAAAGAGTTACGACAGAGCTCAGCTATTTGGGATCCCTCTCTCTCCCAGCTAATTTATGAGATAAGAGGCTGCTAAAGAATGTATAGTGGGAAGGATGCGCAGAGCCGGGCTGCAGGGGCAGGGATGGGGGTGGTTTGGCCGTGGGGATTGGGCAAGGAGTGCCCAAAAGAGTGGTAAGCGCTGAAAGCTTGGAGGATTTGGGCTTGGGAAAGGTGGTGGATAATAAGGTTAAAGGCAATTTTCATTGAGGGTGTGTGAGACCTGTGTGTCTGTGCAGGGGCTGTGCTTGCTGCTGGAGTCACGGGAGCCCCTGAGCTGGGAGGGAGCACCCTGTTTATCAGCAAGGTGGCAAGCACATCGGTGTCAGTGAAGGGTTTTGGCCAGCGGTGTGCTCACAGGCACAGTGCCTTAGTGGCTACTTTTTTTGGTGAGTTTTATTGGGTATTATGGAGCACTTTCCATATGTCAGTAGGAAATGCCACCCTAAGGGAGGTGATGTGGGTCACTGCTCTGTTTTCCTGCTTAGGAGGAAATTCTTAACTATGAGGGTGGTAAGGCTTTGGCACAGGATGCCCTGAGAAGCTGTGGGTTCCCCATCCCTGGAGGTGCCCAAGGCCAGGCTGGATGGCGCCCTGAGCAGCCTGAGCTGCTGGGGGGCAGCCAGCCACGGTTCTATCATTCTGTGATCTTCAAGATCCCTTCCAACCCGACCATTCTATGGCTCTGTGATCTTTAAGATCCCTTCCAACCCGACCATTCTATGATTGTACAATTTTTTTTGAAACACTTGGTCTTGAGGTAGCAGTGCAATTACAGAGGATCAGAGTGTCTGGTTTCCTTTGAGGCATACGGAAAAATATTTTTTGGGGTGCAGATGGATTTCACACTGACTGTTCTACCTGCCCAGCCTGTGCATGCCCTGAGTGCATTCGTGGCAGTAAGCTTTGCCATGCATTGCTGTGGTGCTGCATGTGGGGCCACGGCTCAGGGCAGAGGTGGCCTTGCGGTGTCACCATCTCTGTGGGGTGGGCTTGAGCAGCGGGGAAGGAAAGAGGCTTTGTGTGGGGCTCCTTGCTGAGCAGAGTGAGCCCGTGACAGAGTCGTCCTGGGGAACCTGGTACAGCACAAACACATGACCATCCCTCCTCGTAATCCCCTCGCAGACCCAAATCCCAGAGTGTAGCAGCTGTGTACTCCCTGGCCCTCCCACTCTACCCCAGAGGAATAGAAAAACTGGCAATCAGCAGCCCTGCACGCTGGACAAGCAGCAAAATGATAGAGGGTGAGAGCAGGGACGCAGCGGAGATTTGATGTCTGCTCTCACCATGCTCAGGATGCACTGGATCCGAGCAGGTAACAGTACAGGTCCCTCTCCATCTCCCCACAGCTCAGCTTCCCCTCCTCACTGCCCTCTCTGTCTCTTTTTTTTCTGATCCCACTGCCCGCTCCGGGTAGCATTCCTTGGTGGAGGGAGTTGCTCCATCCAGGAGTAGCAGGAGGATGTCCAAGAGCCTTCAGCCACAGCACTCATCCTTGCCCTCATAACCACACTGGTTCTTCTCTGCGTCCTGCCTTCTTTCCTCAGCTTCCCCCAAACCTGCTTTCTCCTGGCTGGGAAAAGGACAGGGGATGTGGGGACAGAGAAGCTACTCATAGGAGGGTGGATCTCTAAGACATCTAATAAGGGGTGGCTTGTGATTCAGAGCCACGTGCGCCCATGGAAGCTGTGTCGGGGACGGCGAGAGGTACTTTGTCCATGCTCAGATTGATGTTGGTGTGTGGGGAGCTGATGCCCATGCAGGGACCAGCCATGAGGCAGGGAAAAGTGCCATGGAGCCTTGGAGAGATGTGATCAGGCTGCTGGTGACTCAGAGATCCTGCTGGCTGCTGCCTGCAACAGGTATCAGAAAGAGATGCTGGCCCAGAGGGTACCCCGCTGGGGTGGGATGGACGATCCTGCTGGGCCGAAGAGGTGCTGCTGTTGGTGTGATGTGAGGGCAGGCAGCTGTGGTGCTGACCCCTGGACGTGGTGCAGTGATCCCAAAGGCGGCCAAGGCCAGGAGCCTCGTGGAGGCATTTCTGTGTCTGGTACACACACAAAAGTGCGAGAAGGCAGCAGTGAGTGGCTTGGGTCTTCTGGAGAGAAGATGTGAAGGTGGGAGTTGTCACGTGGCCTCGGGGACTTGTTGATGTGAGTAGGGTGTGTGGCTGTGGATCCTGGCCAGGAGGTTGAACTGTATGCTCCCTGAGACACAAAGCAGGACTTGGTGCTGGGCTCGTGCTTGGGAATTGCTTGCCAACGCGTGGGCCTTCTGGGGAGGTCCAAAGGGCTGAGGAGCCCAGAGGAGAAAGCTTTTGTCCCCAGCCTGCACCACCAACTTCTCCAAAAGCCACCACCTGCCCGTCCATGGTTTTGGGTAGCAGGGCCAAGTGCGGCTTTGGCTTCTTCATAGGGATCAAGACTTCTCGCAAGGTAAGGAAGCAAAGCAGGGTTTGTCCAAGGGAAATCCTCCCTTGGAAGAACAAAGCTCTCCAGCGTATGTGAAGTGGTGAAAGTCTCCACTGATCAAAGTGTGCACGGTGAGTGCTGCAGGGAGCTGGGCACTGCCCTGGGGCGCGCACGGGTGCATGAGGCAGGTCCCTGCACTGCATCCCTGCCTGGTACTGCAGCGGCACGGCTTGTTGGGAAGCCCCTTGTCTCCCTGCAGCCGTGCTGCTGGTTGGGGCTTGGACTTTGTGCTCTCTGATAAGAACCCCAGTAAGCTAAAGGTGCCTGAGGAATGATTAACCAGCGTGTGCGTCGCCAGAGGACGGGGGAGCAGCTGGAGGCACAAACAGGAATGGGCTGGTGGCTTTTGGGATGGAGCTGGCCGGATGCCTCTTCCAGGCTCCAGCTCATAGGGTAGCATCCTTCGGTAGAGAGAGCCTTCTGGAGTTTTCCAGGGTGACCTTAGAGCTGTGGGCAGGGGGAGATGAGGCTCTCAGGTACAGCAGAGGTGCAGAGCCCAGAGGAGGGAATAGGGGTGCTCTTAGAGGCCGGGTGGCTGTGGCACCACACTTGGCTACCTGTTGGCTTCCACATCAGGCTTCATGGGTACACTCTCTTCCTTCTTATCTTTCTGAACTTTGTCTGTTTTGATGCCAGTGGGTTGTGTTTCATAGAATCATAGGATGGCCTGGGTTGAAAAGGACCACAAAGATCATCCAGTTCCAACCCCCCTGCTATGTGCAGGGTCGCCAGTCACCAGACCAGGCTGCCCAGAGCCACATCCAGCCTGGCCTTGAATGCCTTCAGGGATGGGGCATCTACAGCCTCCTTGGGCAACCTGTTCCAGTGTGTCACCACCCTCTGTGTGAAAAACGTCCTCCTAATATCTAACCTAAACCTCCCTGTCTCAGTTTAAAACCATTCCCCCTTGTCCTATCACTATCCACCTTTATAAACAGCTATTTCTGTAGCCTCTCTGGACTTAACCTGTGTTCGCCTTTCCTTTCTTCCCACTCTTTCTCCTTCCTCATCCCCATTGCTCTATCAAGTCATCTATCAAGTCGTCTTCCACTGCTCTCATTACTCATATGCCATGGTCTAGCTGTTGGTGTCTCCAGTTTTTGGGAGAGGGTAGTGAAAGTGAGAATGTGTGCCAGACGATGCTTATTAATAAACAGCTCTCACTGATGACTTTCAGTCCGTTGTGCTGATTACAGCTATCTGCTGGAAGTCCAAACAAACAGGAAACCAAACAGTTTATCAGTCAGCTCGATCTTGGCTTATCTCTTCTGTTATGACAAGTAACAGTTATGGACATTGATACAATAAAGCCCTAAAAAGCACAGCTTTGACTTTATTGGAAATGAAACACCTGCTTAAAGCAAAGCAGAGGCTTCAAAAGGGCACTGTAAGAGCCACCAAGCCATTGCACAGTTGGCTGCTTGCTGATAATCTGATGGATGCTCAGCTCTGCAGGAGGACAGAAGCAGCCCTCTCCATGCTGAGGTCCTGTTTGGATCAAACCCTGAGGTCAGTGAGGACCTCTGGGTGGGCACAGCGAAGGTCTGTCCGTCTGCCTTCCCTCCTGTTTCAGTTCAGCCTTTGGAAAGGCTGCTGGCACGGAGAGTTGGACAGGGGTGAGTTTTCATGTGCATCACAGTGGAAAACATAGAGGAGAAAGGTGATGAATGGTGTTTCAGAACTTCTTTCATTGTCAGTGTTGGGGGGCTGAAGGGACACGAGGCACAGCAACGTGGGGACCTGCAGAACGGGGAACTCCAGGGCAGGAGCTTTCCTTAGTTCATCCAAGGCACAAATAAGTAGCTGATGGTACCACTGGGCTGTCCAGAACCTGCAGTGTTTCATCCAAGCCAAGTCTGCCTGTGGAAGAGCTGGGAATGGTACCAGTGAACCAGAAGGGTTAGCAAACGTTACCACCACCACTGGTGCAGAGCAGTGTCTCATCGCGAGGGCTCTACTTTTCACTAACAGAAATCCAGCCTATAATATGCAGACTGGAATGCTTTCAGTTAGCTCTTGTAGGGGAGTAGTAGCGAAGTTTTATAGGGCTTTTTTACTTGAAGCACATGAGCTTTAAGAGGCAGGCTTCTGGAGATGGGCTCTGCCTGAAGCCAAGTCTAGGCTCGGAGCTCTGGGAGAGGGGCCTGTATGGATCCCCAGCAGAGATGGCTGTGGGTTTTCCGTAAGTGTGGAAGCCCTGGGATGGAGGCGGTGGCGCGTTGGACAGCAGTGCTCCCTTTGCAGCTGGTGGAGGCAGGGAGATGGAGCTCCCCATCCCTGGGCAGTTTGTGGTTGTTGGAGTTGCAGAATTGTCTGCTTTGGGTGAATTCAGCCAACAGTGCTTCCTTGGGAGGACTGGGGAGCTACGGCAAGAAATGGGAAGAAGTTTCTAATAAGGTCATTCAGTGTTAAAGGAAATGCACTGGGAGGTCCCAGGAGGCAGATAACGTCAGGTTGATGGCAGTCAGCGCTGGAGGAGTTGTGGCTAGAAGCTGAGCGAACGGCCCAGCTGTGAAATCCTCACACTATTTAGGCCTTGACATGAATGGGGATTTAAAAAAAAGAAAAGGGAGCATTCAGGTTGGGCTTTGAGGAGAGCAGCGAGGCTGAGCGTTGCCTCCCAAATGGAGAGCAGGGTGAGCTGGGAGCAAGTGGCCTTGTGCTGGCCTGTTCAGAAGGCTCTCAGAGGGGTTTTGTCATTGATCTAATGGCTCACACAGTTCCTGTTGCTTCCTTGCTTCCTGCTCTTCCCTCATAACGACTGTTTTTCACAGCACTGGCAAGAGGCTGTGTTGTTTGCTGCATTCCCTGGCAGGAGCTGGAGCTGCAAGTGAGCATGCTTGTGGTTGGGTTGGAGGGGTCCTTAAAGATCATAGAATCACAGAATGGTTGGGTTGGAAGGGATCTCAGAGTCCCCTCAGCCCCAGTCCCTGCCGTGGGCTGGTTGTTCGCCACTAGCTGAGGCTGCCCAGGACACCCTCCAGCTTGGCCTTGGGCATCTGCAGAGATGGGGCATCCACAGCTTCTCTGGTTAGCCTGCACCAGGGCCTCACCGGTCTCTGGGTAAAGAATTTCCTCCTAAATCTCTCTTCTTTTTGTTTAAAACCGTTCCTCCTTTGCTGTGTTGACGTGAGACCCAGAGCACAGCCAGCCTGCAGGGGGCACGGGATCCAAGCAGCACGCTCGGTATCTGTTGCGTATTGTCTGGGAGCTGTTTGCTAAATCCCTGGTGCAGGAGCTATGTTCCAGTGCAGGAGGCAGCTCATGGCTGGTCAGAATGAGCAAACAGTGCGTTTTATTATGCATCTCCATACCCTTCACTACTAAAGAGAACTCACAGCAGGACGCATCAGCTCATGAGCCAATCCTGAACCAACGCCAAGCATCGATATCCCGGCACTCCCACTTGCAAGAGATTGATATTGGGTGCTCAGAAATAGTGATGGCCCTCCCCAGGCCCTGGAAAATGTCCCATCTAGATAAATAGCTCAGCCTTCGTGCGCTTGGCCTCTTCTGGAGGCTGTCCAGGCTGGACAGGAGGGACCTTGTTGCCTCCCAACAAGAAGGGAGGAACAAGATGCCTGATCTGGACGTAGTGTTCCAGGCGTTGCTTGGCTGCCTCTAGGTTTGTGTTCTGTTGCTGTCTGATCATTAAGCCTCATGCCTAAGGATTGTTTTGCACAAGGCTGGCACGCATCTCCAAGCCCCACGTGTGCACAGTGGTCCTACAGCCTCTATGGGAGCCAAAAGGCCCCAGCACTGGTGGCCCTGCAGCAGGGGCAGTGTCGCTGTGGTCACCCTGGGGTGCTCAGTGAAGGCTGGAAGCCTCTCCCTGCTGCCTTGTTCCCAGACACGGGGCTAAGAGAGGGACCTTCTCCACTCCTGCCGTCCTCACCGCCACCCTCGGTCCAGGCAGGGAGATACAGGCATTATCTGGTGGCTCTGCTGTTCCCCAAACAAACAGGGCAATGTGCCCCCCTGGGCGGGCACCTTGGACCCCACCAAATGGCGACACTTGTGTGGGTGCTGCTGTTTCTGCCATCTTAGTGCATGAATGGACAAGCAGGGCATTGACGGCAGCGCGGACGCGCACAAACGCTCCACTGTGTCCCCTCTCACACCTTCCCCCCCTCCTCCTCGGCCCCGATGCCCAAAAGACAATGGCTCTATCCAAGCCGATGTTCACAGCTGGCAAGGACGGAGGAGAGGCCGAGACCAGGGTGGGCAGCCCCAGGGCTCTGGGGGAGCGGTGGCTTGGGAAGGAAGGGACGAGGGCAGACAGGAGCTGGGGACACGTGGGTTGGGCTGGGAGAGGGAGAGAGGAGAAAGTGGACAGGCCAGAAGGAGAAAAGGGGGCTCGGTAGGAGGGTGGAGGTGTGGGGATTCTGCTGACTTTTGGTGTTGGGCTGGAGGATGGCAATGGTTCGGTGGCAGTGTGTCATGCATGGCACAGGCACGGTGTTTTGCTGTTGGTCGAGCCCGGTTGTTGCTCCAGGGACCTTCTGGCCACTGGGAACCCTGTAGCTCATCCTCCAGTACCAGGATCTGGTGTCTTGGTTAAACCCCACCTCTTCTGTACGGGAAGAGCTGCTCTGTGGCTTCTACAGGGTAGGTGATGTCCTTGAAAATGAGATGGCCGTAACTCTGCGTTGATTGCAGCAGTCCTGCCTTCATGGTGGTGAGGGGCATGTGGGGCATGTGCTGTGTGTGTGAGCAGAAAGGTGTCTTAATGCACCTGAAACCACCTGGTGAGAGCATGCAGGAGGAAGTAACCCCATGTATGTTAGCTATATAGAGTTACAGAGCTGCTGGGTTGGCACTGTTGGTTTCTCCCTTTGGCAACCCATGCAGACCCCAGCAGGCTGTCCTGGGAGGCTGAAGAGGATCAAGAGAGGGGCTAACCCCATAGCCCTAGGAGGGGCTCCTCTGTGCCTCAGGGCTTTGCTCTGGGGTGGTCCCAGAAGTGCTCCAGGGGAGATGGGGGAGAGGTCTGTCTTGGCGTCCCACTCAGGTTACAAGAGCCACTTCTGCCAGGAGGGACTGGTTATTGTTACAGTCAGGTAATAAAGAGCATTAATTGAGGAGGAATGCTGGGCTGGGATGTGAGGGGAGGCGAGGGCTGCGGGGTTGCATTCCCCCCTGCCAGAGGAGATGTGTTCCTCCTTTGCACCCACAGAGTTGGGACTGTGGAGCAAAGGGCAGATTGTCCCGCTGTGCCTTAAGCATCCTGCTGTCCCCAGGGCTCTGAGCAGTGATAGGACTGCTGTGTTCTCTCACCCTCACTGCATCCCATCCCGAGGCATAGGAGGCTGCTGTTCCCAGCTGGGGAGAAGTGATCCCAAACCTGCAGCTCCTGAGCTTAGATGGTGTTTGGTTAGCATGCTGTGGCCCAGATTCCTTGTGCTCGCAGCCCAGCCAGCAGCCAATCCTCTGGGGCAGAAGAATAAACACAGGAGGAAGCTGAAAGGGATGTGGAGCCCGTGGGGCCCTGGGAATGTGCCAGTGTGGCAATGGGCTGCCAGTTGTGCAACCTGTGGGTGCCATCTCACTGCATGGCTCCTGGAGACTTCTACCACATCCTCCCTGCTTGGCGGTGGCTTTGTCAGCAGCGTGCTGAGGAGGAACAGCCAGGCTTCCAGCACCATCACAGGTTTCTTGCCCAGAGCACTCGGGCTGGGGAGCAGGTAGGGCCAAAATGGCAGAGGGATGCCACCATCCATGCTACCATGAGGCAGGTACTCGCTGTGGCTCTTTATTCATCTCCAGTCCTGCTTTTGGAGCAGAATGCTTCATTTCTCATTCAAACCAGCACCCCCTAAAATGGGTCTCTGAAACCAAGCACAAAAATTCAGTCTCTGGTGCGTAGGTATGGGGACACACCATGCATCCGTGCGTGGCTTGGCACAACCTCGTCTCTTCTTCCCCCCCCACTGGTGTTCCCCAGCCTGGGGAGATGGTTGACCTCATCATCTCCAGGTTCCCACATCTGGTTCTTGTTAGTGGATCCCAGAATGAAGTTCCTCCTCTCTCTCCCTTCCTTCCACCCCCAGGAGACCCAGGCAGGATTATAGGTGATTAGAAGACAGGCAACAGAGCAAGAATTGGGGGGGAGGGACTGTTATAAATAGAAATACCATAAACTTATCAGCCTATCACTCGAGGTAAATTCTGGGTTTAATCTCTTAGACCTGTAAATATGATGACTTGCAGGGGCCAGATGCCTTTAACTCTTTCAGTGCCCATCTCTGATGGGAAATGGGCTGCGATGGAGCACCTGGAAAGGGGACAGGGATTGATATCACCAGGAGAGCTGTGCCAGCAGCCCCGTGCCGTCGGAGCAAGGCAGCAAGTAGCTCTGCTTGGATGGCGGTCGTGTTTGGAGGTTTGGGGAAGGCAGAGAAAACAAGTCCAAACATTGGGATTCCTGACATTCTCGCACATATGGGGCCTCTGCCCTGCTTGTGAGGAGGGTGCTGTGGGTTTAGCATCTGCTTCTTGTGGCAGAGTTTGCCTTCAGGGCCTCCTTGGTGCTGTTGTGAGGAGGGGGCTAAGGGTAAGGCAGGGCAAAGGGTGCTGGCAGGTTTGGGAGCTCCTTTGCGGCAGCACTAGCTGAAGGAGGGGTGAAATGGAAAGTTGTTTGACCCAAGGAGCCCCTCCAGGGAGGTCAGCGTGCTGCCTGGGGCTGAGGGGACGTCAGAGAGGGGAGGCAGGTGACGAAAGCTCTAGTGCCATGTGGGTGTTGAGCTACTTCCTGCTCCCTCCTAATCCCACCTCGGAAGAGGAGGGACTGTTATTAGTGTCGTTAGGAGCTCGTGACTCAGTGGAGAAGCATTAACTTTTAATTAATCACCTAAGCTGGCTTTCAGTAAGAGTCCGGCGTGCAGGGGAGCCATGGTGGGACATTCCCTGTCCCTGCGTCCTCAAGCTGGGGACAGCCCTACATTTTCAGTGGGAAGCCCTTCCCATTGCACGTGCGCAGCTGGACCCAGCCTTGCCATTACTGAGGCAGCACAGCTGACGCAGCTCCTGCATCACATTTCTTATCACACCCCATGCCTAAGTCTCTGCTGAGCACTTCCAAAGGTGACTTTTAAGAGAAGGCAGTAGAAAAAAAAGGAGAGCCCAGCAGTGCTGCTGTCTCTGGAGGGCTTCCTGTCCTTTCTGGGTAGGTCCTGGGCTCCCCTTGCACTGTGGAGAAGCTGCTGGGGTTTGGAGATGGAAGGGAAGCCTGTTGGGCTCAGGTATCTTGAGGCTTTTTGCTGGACACGCTCAATAGCTTGGGGAAAGGCAGCAAAATTGGTCAAGTGCCTTTTTGGTTTCTTGGAATCGTAGAATCATTAAGATTGGGAAAAGTTCAAAGTCCAGCTCCGACCTACCTCACCATGCCCACTAACAAGCCTACCTCATCGTGCCCACTGACCACGTCCCTCAGTGCCACGTTCATGGAACACCTCTGGAGACGGTGACTCCACCACCCCCTGGGCATCCTGTGCCAACGCACTACCACTCTTTTGAAAACATAGGTCCCCAGCCCAGAACTTGGGATGAAGACACGTCTTCCAATAGCTTTTGTGGCCAGTGGCTGCCAGATGTTTTGTAGCTCGGTTTTGTTGGCAGATGGTGAGGTGATGGAGAGAGTGCAGAAGAGGTGCCTTGGTAGTGAGGGGCTGGGAGCAGGGTGAAGGATCATTGCAGGGGACACAGCACCCACGCTGAGTTCTCCCAGCCAACCATAGCTTGCAGCAGGACAACGGCATGGTTGCAGATATAGAATTTACAGGGGACAGGATCACCTCCTCCTGCCCGCAGTGCCTCAAGGGCTGGATGTCCTCCTGCAAGCAGATCCCCGGGATCATTCCCCCTCATTACCAAGGGAGAGATTCCCCTGTCCATGCACAAACCCTGTCCGCTTGGCAGAAGTCCTGGCTGGATTTATTTCTGCCAATTTGCCCGTCTTTACTATGAAAGGGATTTGCGGAGGAGAGTGCTGCAATTGGCCGGTGTGGGCCAGAACCCAGGTGGGGTTTTTCGCGGTTCGTCGGTTGACCTTCCCCCAGCACACAGCCTGTGGGGGGCGAGGGCTGGCCCTCAAGCTTTGGGCCTCTTGGGAAGGGCCCTCTTCCTTATCGGGGCCAAGTCTCCTCTTCCACTTTCTTGGCAGTGTCTTTGGCACCGAGGGCTGGCAGCAGCCCCTGAGAGCTGCGGACTCCCACTTGAGAGAGACAGATAAAGAAAGCACTTTCTGTCAACAAAACCCAGCCCAGCTTCCCCAGGGCAGGAGAGGGGAGGAGGAGGCCTCAGGAGAAGGCAGAGGGAAACCCGCTGCTCGCCTGGCCTCCGCGCTGTCTGATTTTGCTCTGGGATGCAGATGGCTATGGACCAACGGTCCTTCTCAAACTGCGGGACCTGCTGATCTTCTCATCTTGGTTTTGGCTCTGCGAAGGTCTTCGGTGGCGTTTCTGCTCTGCAGCGCCTTTGCCTTTCATGTCCTTCTCACAGCTCTTGCTTCCGTCTCCTCTGTCCTCGCAGGCCATGACATTAATGGAGCTCTGGAGCCATCTAACATCGACACCAGCATCCTGGAGGAGTACATCAGCAAGGAGGACTCACCAGATATGTAAGTGGTTCCCTTGCTCCTCAGCAGGAGCTGTACTTGCTGTTGTTTTCTGTGGAGAAGCTCTGCAATGCGAGGAATCTTCAAATCACTGTGCCCTGTATGTTCCACTGTCCCTGCTAGAGTCCTCCCCTATAGGAGGTTGGTTTCCTGGGCACTTCTGGCCTTTACATCCCTACAGGTGGATTTTTCACCCTTTGGGATTGCATCATTCCCACTCAAGTGACCAACCTATGCACTCACGTCCACTCCTGCTGGTGCCACCACAATGCTGGCTGTTTCACTCCTCCTCTGGGTGTCCCAGAGCACCGTCCGTGTTGCTGAAGGGCTGGGTAGCGGGTGGAAAGTGCCACCTACCTGTCTCGCAGCTGAGGTTATCACCTTCTCTCTCTCAGCTGTTTCCCTGACATCTCTGCTTCATCTGGCTGTGCACACCCCCAGCCCTCCAGCTCAGCCACCATCAGCGCGCCTCTTCCCAGTTCCGTCGGCAGTGCTGGGCATGTGAACAACCCTGCTTCCAGTGGTTCCCTCCACCTTCCTCCCCCGGGCAGCCAGATCCCGATCCATCACGGTCCTCTCCTGGCCAACCCTTGTGGACCCAGCTATGGTGCTCACCTCAACTGCAATAACAACAATGGCATGGCGGTGCCCAAGGGCTACCTCGGTGGCCACTGCCTAAACAGCATGGTCCCTCCAATCAAATCGGAGCCCAAGGCCTCCTACGCACCTGGGTAAGTGGGGTTGGGGTGGCAGGACAAGGGCACAAGGTGAGGCCAGCAATCCTCCAGGCTGGTGGGGCCTGGAGGGTAGAGGTGGCTTGTCCCATAGTGCCTTAACCGCCGGCCATGTCAACCAGTGTTAAGCCCTGGCTTCACAGGGAGATGCTTTGTCATGAGTTTTCTGAAAAGTTGTTCAGTTTTGGTCTTGCCTGTGTGTGCTGAATTGGAGAGGATCAGTGACATCCCATGCGTATACAGGGAGACAGATGACAGATGCACATCTCCACGTGTGTGGCAGGACGGAGTATCGTCCTTCTCAAGAAGGAAGAGATGCAGAATAAGTCTGAATAAGACCAAACTTAGTTTCCAGGACGTTCCCTTGGGAATCCCAGGGGAAGATGTTAGCTAAGTTGGGCAAAAAAATGCATTTCTCTTGGCCTGATGTTTTAGATACTGAAGAGAAGAAAGATATGGTGTCTGAGCTGAAGTTATTTCCCTTCATAACTGGCTCTGGATGCAGCCCCAGTGAAGGGGAGGATGATAATCGAGTCTTAGCATTGCCAAAGGACTCAACTGGACAACTGGGAGGAGAAATGATGAGGGAAACGGCGCTGGTGGGCTGGGAGGGCACAGCAACGTGGCAGCCTTGACAGGGAGCACCACACAGAGAGCGCAGCCGGGCTGTGGGCCTTCTCCAGCAGATGATGGATGTAAGGGACGTGGAGACCAGGAGGACCCCAGAACTGCTGCTCATCTCTACGAAGCCCTCTCTGGCTTTTCTTCCTCTGCTTTCTGCCCTCTAGTGTCGCCAGCAAGTACGGCGTGGTGCTTCCCGTGCTCAGTCCACCAGCTTGCAGGAGGAATAATTGGATCTGTAATGTAGCTCCACTGGGATGACTTCGGCTTGGATGAACTGGAAAAGATCTTCCAGAGTGTGACAACCTAAATAAAATCTGCCCTTATTTTATTCCCAGACTAGGAAGTTGCAGTGGAGACATGAGTCCTAGGGGAAGCCATGCCAAAAGCGGGGTGGGATGCTCTTCTGTGGCATCCCTTTCTTCTGTGTGCCTCTGGCGTTCTCCAGGATGTGAGAAGTCATGGGTAGGATCATAGCTCTCCTCCATTCATAGTCCGGGTCTGATTACCTGTCTGCTGGCTTCATCGTCTTGACTTGCAGGAGAGCAACAAATCCATCAAGGAGGCATCAGGAACTGCTGTAGCTGAGGGGAGAGCTCATGTCATCATTTGGGGCTGTCATGGCGGTGATCAAAGCATTTGCCTGGGAATATGTGCTGCTTTGTCTGTGGTGGATCCTTGGCCTGGGATGTGGCTTCATGGCTGGACTCCACTGGGTGGTCACTGCATACAGTGGAAGCAGGGTTCGTAGCAAGTGCTGGCTGCTGGAGATGGAGGCCTTGTTTGGGTGAAATGAACGAGGTTAGCTTTGCTCACAGCATTTCTTCAGCATCCCAGAAGGACTCATTCCGTGGCAGAAGCAGTCTCAGTGTCGAATGCCCACAAACCCTATCCATGGGCTGGGCGTGCCTGCATGACCTCCCTGCGTAGCACCCATCTTTCTGTTTCAGTTGTCCCTGAATTGTCTCTGGTCGATTTGTTATAGCAGGAGCGGGCTTTGCAGAGTGCTGTGCTGCTGGAACATGGTGGGGATTGCTAAGGCAGTGGATACAAGCAGGCAGACAAGATACCTCCCTGGATACCCCACTGCTGGTGATTTGCACAGGGGTAGAGCACACTGCAAGTGCTTTCTCTAGAGCCACAATCTTCCTGCCCACCCCTGCTGCAGCTTTGGCTTGAGGTGACCCCTCCTCAGTCTAGCTGGCAGCAGAGCCTCGATCCTTTCCATGCATATGATCTCCTGCAAAATATTACTAGAGAAGAACCAGAATCTGACATGAGCAAATCGTTCTCTTGTGTACCAGGACAGTGGAAGATTTACCCTGGCCTGAAGATATGTCTGGTGAGGAGGGGCTGGGAGAAAGAGAAGGAAGTGTTGGTTCCAGTGGATTTCCAAGGAGGGGCTTTGGGAATGGCTGAAGAGCCCAGTAAGGAAGGAAGCAAAGGTGGCACTCTCTCTGTGGTTGCTATCCCGTAGCCTGGTTGTGCAGCTGAGTGCCCAACTCAGTTGCATTTTGCAGTTAGGACTGAATCTTGCCCCTGGTGCCATTGGAGCAGAGGTAGAGTGATACAGCTGGCAGCTGTGGTGGTGCTCAGGTTTGTACAGGTCGCACGGCAGAGTGCAGCCCATGGGCTTCCCAGGTTGTGCTTTCAGCTTCCCTAGAATGCCCCATTTCTCCATGGTGAAGCACAAGGTCTTGGGGGAACGAATGTCTTTCTGTTCGACTCAAAGCTGCTGAGCCGGTGGGGAAGCCTCATAGGCAGGTCAGCAAAATACCTCTCCGTGCTGCCAAAGTGTGGGCTGCAGGGAATGGTGAGAGCAATGCAGTCGCCATATGGTCACTGGAGGTACTCAGGTTGATGGGCATCTTGTGGGACCACGCATTGCTCCAACTAGACCAGTTGATCCCATTGCTGGAAGCTGCTTTACAATGACCTTCCCTTCCGTTTTCTCTGCAGCACTTTACCCGACTCTCCCCCTGACTCTGGATCAGAAGCCTACTCACCTCAGCAGGTGACTGGTAAGTGCTTTAAGGAGAGAGAGGGAGGGGGGAATAATATATGTAATAAGGAAAACCCCAAGCCCAACATCCTCCCCCTCTTTGTTCCATGAAAGTGGTTGGCTCTGCAGTCTTTATCAGACGGGAGAAAACAGGCGGCTGCAATACGTGGGGAGATTATCAGTTAGTAAATATCCCTGGACTGTCGCCTATTGTTCTCCTGCTGGTCTTTGCAAGGGGGGAGAGCGAGCAAGAGAGGGAACGGGAGGGAAGGAGAGATGTGAACCCACTCACACAGGGAGCGATCGGCAGCATGGCTCGTCCCTGGGAGGGTGGGATGTGGCAACCGGAGCCTCCCTGTGCTGCCCTGTGCCCAGAGTGAGCCAAAGGCAAGGCGAACGTCCCTGAAATGGAACCCGGTTCGGGGAGACCAAGATGAGCCTTCCATTCAGCAGTAAGTTCCTTCCATGCCGCCCCCCCCTGCCTTCTGACCTGGGGCTCCCCCTGCCAAGGGTAAGAGAGCCTGTCCCACCCACGGCCACTGCCAGCCCCCCGGCTCCCTGCTGGGGAGCCACCTCGTGTTGTGCTGACCTTCGCTGTGCTTTGCTGGAGAAACTCCTTGGTGAGGAGGGAAGGTTGTCCTGGGCTCCCTTCCCCCTCGCCAGCAGCACCCTCTTTCCCAAGCTCCAACCATTCCTCACCAGGAACAGCACTTACTCTTTTTTTTTCTTTTGATGGAAGAGGTCAAGAGTTCTGTTTATCTTGCTAAAAAAAAAATCCCTGGAATTCCTCCTGCCCCTTCCTTAAATATAACAAAGAGGCCGAGTTGCTCACCGAGGGGAGAGCTGCTCCAGTGCGCTTCCAGCACTCTGCTTAGGGAGGAGAGGAGGCAGCAGGGAGCTCTTCAGGGCCCTACATGCAGCACATGCACTGGGGATGTTGAGAAAACCCATTCCTCTCAGTGCTCTGCAGGGCGAGGCACAAGGGCTGCTCTGCAAGCCCTGAAGCAGCCCTGAGTCTGTCTGTGCTTATTGTCCAAGGGTGGTTGGGAAGCTTGCCTTCAGATCCTCATTTGATCACTACATTTATTCATTTAGACTGTAGAACGGTGTGATTTTGCCAGAGAAACGTGTCCCAGGTGGAAAGTTTCTCCTCTTCCCACTGTTTGTTTTGGGATGCAGAGAGGATGGAGAAGCTTGTGTAGAAGATTAGTGCAGTTCGCCAGACTCCAATCTTTGCTTTCCACTCGCATAGCATATGGCACATGCCCATTCGTTTCTACAACACATAAAAATAAGCTGCTGAAATGGTGCCAACATTGACTCATCCTTGAGGTCCCTTCCAACCAAAGCCATTCTATGATTCTGTGATTTTCTGCTCCGAGAGGAACTTGCTCGAGTCTTGCCTTGCATCAACTTTTTTACCAATGTGTTTGGTTTCTATAGTAAATATATGAGTCCAGATTCCAGGAGTGTTTTGGTTTGAGCTGAAGCCCTCTGCTGTGCACTGGCATTGCCACACATTGAGCTGGTGTTGAGCTGGAGCCTAGGCAGCTGCAGAGAATTTGCATGCCTCTCCACCAGCATTTATTTTGATGGCAGTGTAGTCAAATCAATCCCAAGCATGGCATTTCTTTAGTATCCCATTCCACAGAGAGGAGGAGGAAGGTGGGATCATTTGAATGCTTGTTTTTGTTTATTTAAATGTGGAGGTCACAGTCACCTTCTGGCTCTGTTTCCAGGCACAGGCTTTGGACAGGCCCCTCTGTCGGACCTGTCATCCCACCGCTCTTTCTTGATCCATGTAGTTCCTCGGTGATGCAGGCATGTTCATCAAATCACCAGGGTTGGAAGAGATTGGAAGAGACCTCTTAAGGCCATCAAGTCCAACTCTCAACCCATCCCCACTGTGCCCACTGACCCTCAGTGCCACTCTCCATGGTTCTTGAATGCCTCCGGGGACAGTGACTCTCCCACCCCCTGGGCAGACTGTGCCAATGCTACGCCGCTTTTTGCAAAGACATTTTTCCTAATATCCAGCCTGACCCTCCCCTGGCACAGCTTGAGGCCGTCACCTCTCATCCTAACTTTCTGCCTGATGCTTCTTCCCTTTGAAGGGAATTGCAGAGGTGATACCAGACAGAATTCCTTAAAGCCAGGTTTTCACTACGGAACATTAGGGTACCTGCACTTTAGGAAATTCCAGGAGTGGTTGTAATCTTCCCTGTTTTCCCTCAGCCTGAGAACCTGTGTGCTCTTTGAGTTAGTGAAGCTCAGTTCTGATGGCAGAGGAGCGCTCACAGGGAATTCCTCATGGCTGGGCTTGGAGCTGAAGCTTAGACCTCACGGTGGTCTCACAGGCGTTCCTCTTTCTCTGCTCTTCAAGATCCTCACCTCCTTCGGACCATGACCCCAGAGAACATGTGCCATGTAATTCCCCCATCTCGCCTGGAGCATCCTCCGCCGCCACCACCTCCTCCTCCTCCTCCCCCCCACCTGCAAGCTGTGCCCCCTCCTTCCCACCCGCACTACCCTGGCCTGCAGCGGGACCTGTACATGAAGGCTGAGCCCCTGATGCCACCCTATGGCATGGGGCAGGGCATAGCACCAGCTGACCTCCACCACGCTCAGCAGTCACAGATGCTGCACCAACTTCTCCAGCAGCACGGAGCAGAGTAAGGCTGCTGGACATTGGGATTTGGCGTGATTTGGGTTTGGGGGGATTCTGGGGAGGTGTTGAGGTGGGAGTCACCCAGGGGGGACACTCAAAGCTGGATGGTGGGGACAGAGGGGAAACTGAGATGTGGCTCAGTGCACGCCTGGCACAGAACTCACCGTGGGTAGGTGAGGCAGAAGGTGGTGATGTTGCAGGATTGTCACCTCCCTGTTATCCCACAGCCTCCCAGTGCACCCTGCCAAGAAAAGGAAGCATTCCGAGTCACCCCCAAACACCCTTAGTGCACAGATGCTCAACGGGCTGATAAAGCAGGAGCCAGGCATGGGGTCTGTGCCACTCAACCCCGAAAGAGTTCCCACGCCTCCTTGGCACCAGCCAGGACCTCTCTCTCCAGGTATGTGGTTTTCAGCCCCTCATCCCTTTAATCCCTGCCCAGCATGCAAACCTGGCAGTGCTGGGGGTGAGTGTGTGAGTTCCCAGGAGCAGGTCAGACTCCAGACCTTGTGCCACTGCCATGCCCTGGCAGTCAGGAGACGACTTGCTTCCTTATGCTTGTACCCAACTGAATGCTGCATCATAGAATTATCGAATCATAGTATGAAGGGACCTCAAAGATTGTCTAGTTCCAATCGCCTGCCATGGACGGGGTTGCCACCCACTAGGTTGGACTTGGCAGGGCCTCTTTGGGGTGTCTGAAACATGTCTTTCTCCCTCTGCAGGCCTGATTCAGGATAATGACAGCTTGAATGGCTCCTACCTAGACCCCAACTACCAGTCTATAAAGTGGCAGCCACATCAGCAAAACAAGTGGGCAACTCTCTATGATGCCAACTATAAAGAACTGTGAGTAATTCATCCAGAATCACATCCAACCTTTCATTCAATGGACTTTCCATTCAAGTGCTGAGGTTCGGGAGATCCAAAGTGTTGGACCTGCCTTGCCTTTTAACACCTGCTGACCTCTTCTTGCCTGCTCTGTGGTGGAGACACTCTCCCTGCCGCACCTTTGCCATTGGGAAGGTCTTTGGGAAGGTTTCTCTGCATTTCTGAGTGAGCGGTGGGGGATTAAGGAATGGGTCTGGTTCTGCAGGATTCAACAGTTCAGCAGCATTGGAGGCAGCCACTCAGACCTTGGGCTGCCACTGGGGGATTCTTTTGGCAAATACACCTTGTGCCTGAGCACCGTGTGGATGTGCAGCACGCTTTCCCCCTGGCCAGGCTCCAGGGGGTTTTAAAGCTCCAGGGTTTTAAAAGCTCCAGGGTTTTAAAAGGTGCGTTAGGATTTCCAGGACAATGCATAGCAGGAATGACTGGGGATAATCCAGAGCCACTTCAGCACACGTTGAGAGCAGTGCAGAGAGGAGCCTGAGGAGGAGGAGTGGTTGATGGGTGGAGGAGAGGAGAGAAAGAAAGAGGGAAAGGTTGGAGGGTAGCTGGAAAACTAGGAGGGGTGGAGAGACCAGGAGTGCAGGCAGAGAGGAAAGCTGGGGTAGAGGGTGGAGGCAGAGTGTGAACAAGCCTTGTAGGAAACAGTGCTCAGGAGGAACCCACTCTGGATCCTCCCTACATTCCTCAGAGGTGACTGAGAGCAGGCAGGCAGCAGGCAGGCTTCCAGGAACTAAGCAGACTGCCCTGTTTCCCTTCCTTCTCTTTCTGGACAGCCAGAGGCTGCTAGGGTCCTCCTGAGGGACATGAAGGATGGAGTGCTCTGCTTGCGATGCCAAATAACCCAGGGCTGTCATCATAGCTTGCCCAGATGGTGCTCAAGGTAGGACAAGGACATGTGGCTTGAGAGCTCTGCAGAGACGTGACTGATGGTTACTTATTTGGTGACACCCTGCCATTTGCAAAGGCCGTATTTGTGGCTGTTTTCCTAGGAGAAGCTTAAGTTTGGGAGGTGTTTGCTTCTGTTTTACCAAACTGTTTCCATAGTCCTCTGCAGACCTCTGCTTCAACTTTGTTTCCTCTGCGGTGTGAATCTTTTCTTTAGTGTGTCGTGGCCTGGCAGCTTCCCAGTGTGCTCCCTTTGCCAAACTGTTTTCTCATCTTTAGTGCTTGGTTTTCAGCCAGGGCCTGGACATCACTGGGCAGCTACAGCACTGAGCTTTTCCCACCTGATAAAGCCACCTTCCTGGTCCCAAGAGTGGCCTCTCATCCACTATCAGTGCCAGCAGGAGTTTCCCTTTGTGACGGAAGCACAAACACACCTTTTGTAGTCAGCAGGGTCCAATAAGCTCTGTACATGATCTCGGTTTTCTCTTTGACACAATGAGCCCTCCTTTGCCTTCCATCTCTCTGTTTACCCATGCTGGTAAACATGTTTCAGGTGTTTCTCACCTGAAACACGTCACAGCTCCTGTGAAGAGGTTTGTTGCACGCCCTGATATTGCACAGGCACACTAACACTGCACTGCAGTCATTGGAGTGCTGCAGAGTGCAGCTTTCAACTCCTGTAAACCCAACCCTGTCCTACCACCTTCCTCAGCTCTGTGCTCCGGGTCACTTGCTAATTCCTGCTTTTAGGATTTAGGGTGGAAGCCAGAGCAAACCTACTTGTGCTGCATTTAGGTCGTGGCCCAGTTGCGTAATGGCTAAATTCCTTTGAAATGGCTTTGCTCAATTTTAGGAACCCCCGTGTGGTTTGCTGTGGTGCTGGATTCGACCCAAAAGAAGAGATGAAGGATTGATAAGCTGCATTTTCTGCAGCACGTAAGCTCAGGGGTCTCTTCCCTCTTTGTGGCAGCTCAGCAGTCAGGTAGCTCCAGGAGAGGTTGTGCAAGCTGAGACCACGTCTCTTTCTAAGTAGATCATTTAAATGGGTGTCTTGGTGCAGCACTGCAGCAGAATAGAGCTGGGAGGAACTGCACAAGCTCAACTTTCTCAACTTTCTCTTCTTCTACAAGGGCTTTTTTTCCTTCTTTTTTTTTTTTTTTGGACAACCAACTAATGTTTCAGCAGGCAGGAGTCTCTTTCTTTCTTTTTGGTGCACTCAACAAATGAGTGTCTCTTTGAGACCTGTGAGTACTTCCACGTTAGTTTCCTCTGGGATCATTAAGCAAGAGCCAGCCCTTCCCAGCCTGTTTTTAGCTGTCATGCACTTTATATGTGCTGTTATGGTTTCCTGCCCCTAGGGGAAGCATATTTTCTCTCCTGTGATCCACGTGCCCACAACCTATTCACAGCCCCAGGAATCTGAATCATCTGAATCACCTGATTTTTTCCTGCCCTTGCTCTGCAGACAAGGCCAGAAAGGCATGTTAAGGAGAGAGGCTGAACCACCAGCCCATAGGAAACCGTTGAGTTTCTTATCCCAGTGTGGTTTCAAGAGCTCGCCAGCGTTTCAGCAGTGACTGCTGCACCCAACAAGCAGCTGTGTGCCCTGTACAGGAGGCTGAGTTCTCAAAAGCTGTAGGCCCACCTGGGTATATGGTGAAAAACCTGCATCCAGAAACACAGCCTGTGTTTCTCCATGGAGCAAGACAAGTGCTGGCAGCCCCTGTGGAGGCAGATTTCTCAGGTTCGTAGTGCTTGATCTTCTTCCGGTTCTGCCTCAGAGATGTGAGGAGGCCTTTTCTTCCATCATTTCCTACTTGTGCTGCTCTTGGTGAAGGCACTGGTAACCAGTACCAAAAGATTTTTTGTTCCTCAGGTGTATCCTTCCATGCCCGTCAGCCATTTCTCATGTACTGCTGATCTGGGCTGTATCTCAGAGCCAGGCTCCTTCCCAGCTGTTGAGCTGGGCTTAACACAGGGACAACCTGAGCAAATTCTGCGGTTCCTGGATAGCTTTTCTGCCTTCTGAGAGATGTGCCTGGTGCCAGTGAACCTTGTCATAGGATGGTAACAGATTCCTTGTGCCCAGGGGCTGTAACCAGGAGAAGAGCGAAGGGAGCTGAGCTCTCCAGGCCTGCAGGTATGGTTGTGGGACTGTAGGCTGTAGTTTCCTTAGAAGCAGTTTGAGTTAAGGAAGTTGAGGAGAGGACAGAGGGAGGAAAGAAGGGCTCCTTTATGGATTGGAGTGGAGGTGCCTGGAAATCTGTGCCTTAGCATGCTTGGTTTATGTCAGGCTTTGGTTATGTGGGCTGAGGAATCTGTGTTGCTTGAAGGAGACCTAAGTCTCCAGATTAGTTTTATTGATAGTATGTTTCTCCTTGGCCTTTTGCACTGATTTTGTGGTTTCAGACTTGCTGAACCTTCAAAAGGGTTAGGTGGTTTCCAGCAGCGGTGCCAAAGAGGCCTGGAACCAGGCAGCTCACTAATTTACTCTCAGGAGCAGAAGTAATCCATCTTCCTGACAGTGCACTCTGATAAATACCAGCAGGCTCCCTCCTCTCTCTCCCCAAGTATTTACAGTTTGAGGTAAGGCAGTTTGAGGGGAAGGCTAGCACTGCAGTCTCTTCCCATCAAGCAAGCTTTTGGAAGCCTGGTTTGGAATAAGCGACCCTACAGCCAGCACCAACAGCTGCAGAGCGCACAGGGGACAGAGAGCAGCCTGATGTGGTCCAGTCCTGAATGTATTTCAGGTGTTGGTGAATATGGGCTGAGATGGTGCTGAAAGCCTGGAAGGAGAACAAAGCATGAAATTACTGAGCAGACCCTCAGCTATGGGGCATTCCAGACATGATGGCTTAGGAATGGTTGAAATAATGGGGAATCTGGAGTAGGAAAGAGATGGAGGAGAATTTCCTTGCATAAAGAAAGCTGATGGCATAAGAACTTCCCTCTGACAATCCTGTTTTCTGCAACAGATGTGAATGCTGATCCCCTCATTATCAGAGACATTTTTCCTTGCATTGTCTTCCCTTAGAGGACGAGAGCACTCCCCACTCCCATAAGTGTGGGTCCCAGCATGAGGAGTTGGTAACCCCTGAAACCTCCTCTCCTCTGATCCTGGCCTTCCGAGCCCTGCGTTAATCTGCTTTTGTCAGCGGGGCGTTCTGCCCAAAATAATCCATTTGACCCTCGACCTTTTCTTCCTGATGTTTTGCCCTCTGGCCCTCACACTCATTGGGAGCTAGCCTTGCTCTCGCTGCCCCCAAACCATTGGCTGCTGTTGTTCCTGACCCTAGGAGCTACTCCTGCCTTACCCAGCCTCCGAGCACAGGGATGGGGTGGCAGAGACACCCAGGTCCCCATGCTGGCTGCGTTCCCCGTGGGTTAAGATGAAAGCTAGGATGTGTGGCAGTGGAGATGCCCTCCCGTGCACCCCATGTTGGGGGGTGACACTGATCACAGCCTGAGTCCTTTGGGAGCTCAGGGAATGAGACTCAGCCTGACAGTCTTCGTCTGTTTTGGCATATGCTTAGCAGCCATCAGTTTGAGTGATGTTAACCAGAGCATGGTTTTGAAGCAGATGTGGTTTGGAAGTACAACCTGCCTTCAAGTGGAAACAGCTGAGGTGGCAGAGGGGTGAAAGCAAATGGGAAAAGGGTTCCTCCATCCCTGGGTGAGCACAGAGGATCCTAGGGCCTGATAAAGCTCTGGCTCCTGAGACCAGACCTTATGGCTAAGGCTGGGAGGTAAGCAGCAGTAGAATGGAATTCCTTTCGTGCTTCTGGACTAAGATAGTGCTCTGCTTCCACCATCTGGCCTGTGTTCAGAGTCTGCATAGTCCCTCGGGTGCAGGAGATGAGGAGTTGCATCGCAGTGTTACTGGGAATGGGCCCCCCGATCTCCTCCAACATTAACCCTCCTGTAGAAAAGTGCTCAGTGAGTTTTAAGGCTGATATCAGAGGCCAGACTGAGCCGCCTTTTGCCTTCTGAGTGTTTAAGCACAAAAATAAGGGGGAAAATGTGGGATTTTGGTCTTCTGCTGGAGATTCTCGAGGGGCTGAGATGCATCCCAGGGGCCCACCCGCCTGGTCTGAGTTCTTCAGCGGTGAGAGAAAAAGGGACTCGCTTAAAGGCCACATATTTCCCTCATTCCCGTGGCAACCAGCCCATTAAGGAAATGGAGATTAAACCAACCCAGCTGGTGTGTGTTGGCCGGGCAGCAGCATCCTCCTCCTCCCACTCAGACCTTGCTGATTCCACAGGAACTAGGCATGTGGGCAACATCAAGAATGTGGTGGGTAAAACCAATGGGCCTGTGGGATCCCTGGCCTCGGTGTTGCCACGTGCCGTGCCCCATGGGCCCTGTGCTGCCTCTGTAGCTGGGAGCTTAGCCTCTCGTGATGTGCTCGGGGCTCTGGCCTAATGTCTGCTGCCTTTTCCACAGCCCCATGCTCACCTACCGCGTGGATGCTGACAAAGGGTTCAACTTCTCTGTGGGCGACGATGCCTTTGTGTGCCAGAAGAAGAATCACTTCCAGGTCACGGTCTACATCGGCATGCTTGGAGATCCCAAGTATGTGAAGACCCCCGAGGGCCTGAAACCCTTAGAGTGCTTCTACCTGAAGCTGCACGGAGTGAAGGCAAGCAGGAGCCAAGCGAATGCAGCAGGGAGAAGGGGAGCTGAGATCAGGCAACCACATCTTTCATATGCTGAGTTGTAGGGGTGTGTGCAGGAGAATGCTGAAGGTGGTCCTTGATCTTGAGATAGGACTCCAATTTGGATTCAGTTGCTCCCTGGGCATCCCAGGGTTTCCTCTCGCTTCTAGAGGCATTTGGGAAGATCTATTCACCCTCTGCCAGAGCCGCACCAAGTTAGGCACTGCGTGTTGGTTGTGCAGGAGGGGTTGGGGAGGCAGTGGGAAGGGGAAAGTCTCGGCTTTCCACTCTTCATCACATCCCCAAATCTTTCTCTCCAGCTAGAGGCCCTGAACCAGTCGATCAACATCGAGCAGTCGCAGTCCGACCGCAGCAAACGGCCCTTCAACCCTGTCACGTGAGTGAGGGTGGGGAATAAGCAATAGCAAGGGTGGCTGGGGAAGGGGGTGTTCATGGGAAGGCTCAGGAGAGCACTGTGGGTAGCACACCCTCCAGTTTTACTGCCCACAGCAGAGTTTTCCTCCCTTTTTGCTGCCCGCTCCCTTTTGTGCCCAATTTGTAGCCCTACCATAGAGGAGCAGGACAGGAGATGGCCGTTCCTCAAGGAGCCTCCTCTCCAGAAGCATCCTCACTTGCTCCTGTGTTTTCTCTTCGACAGGGTCAACCTGCCTCCAGAGCAGGTCACTAAGGTCACTGTGGGGCGGCTGCACTTCAGCGAGACCACGGCTAACAACATGAGGAAGAAAGGAAAACCTAACCCAGACCAGAGGTGAAGAGCAGGGACGCCTTTACAAATTGTTCTGTGCACTCAGGGTCTGTGGATGTGCCAGCCCTTGCTTTGGGATGCAACAGGCCCTACGCTGGCCATCTTTTTCTCACGGAGGACGGGAGATGTCTGCTGTGGCCACTGTGGTCTCCCCCGTTCTACAAGGGGTTGTGGACAGGGGAGAGGGGATGTGTACAGCTTCCTGTGACAGCCTGGTGCCCTGTCCTTGAGGCAGATGCAGCAGTTTGCAGTGCAGGATGGCACCCTGACCCCTCTCCCCTCTTGACAGGTATTTCATGCTTGTGGTAGCCCTGCAGGCACATGCACAGAACCAGAACTACACACTTGCAGCCCACATCTCTGAGCGCATCATTGTCCGAGTAAGTCCTCCTCTCCTCCCATAGCCCTTTGCTGGATGAACTGGGCAGTTCTCCTGCACCTCTCTAGCTTTTCAGTGCTTTCCCCTCCCAGCCGTTTCTTCCCTTTTCTAACGCTGCCTTGCTTGCAGCTATCCTTGCCCATGGCTGTCCCTGTCCATGCCTGCGTTCTCATTCCAGCCTTTCCACACCTGCTTGGTTGGAGCAGCCTCAGGGCATGCAAGAACTTGTTGCGGGACAGGGAAGGTGTCTCCTTGCCCTGACCTTGCACTGGTGCTTACAGTAGAGCTGTAGTGAGGGAATGGTGTTGTGAGGATTCCACAGCAGGGACAAGACCTCTTGGTGCAGAAGGACTGGGTGCCCTGCCATGGCTGTACTTTGTGCAGCAGCATTCAGATGGGAATGCAGAGTGGCAGGAGGAGGTAGGCATCATCCCTGGGCTTTCCCACGGCTCTTTTAATGAGTGTTTAGCTCTGTGGGCTGAAGGTAGCAGGTAAAATGCAAAGAGAAGGATCTTGAAGTCTGCAGACTGATGTAAAAGGAATTGTGCAGCCTCCAGGGTGCCCAGAACTGCAGGGAATTGCAGGCAGCCTGTGGTGCTCCATCCCAGCAGGTTGCAGAACAGGGGGATTTGGGGACTGTGGAGCCAGGAACAACAGCTGTGTCACTTATGGACTCCAGATGTCCTTGTGTTGAGTTGGAATTGTAAGAGCCTCTGAGGACTGAGATAACACAGCTCAAGAAAGCAACGATATTCCTTTAGGGAGAGGAGCAGAGCAGGCGTAACCTTGGTTTCTGATGAAAGAGGCTTGGTCAGGGCCAGCAGATGAATGCCAAGACTGCAAAAGCAGGCTGGGATTTGTTCCCAGAACTGGCAGTGTATCCCTGTCCCTGCCACTTTCCTTTGTGCTGCTGCAAAGCTCTAACACCTTCACAGCCTCGCTTGTCTTCTTGTGCTGTCTGTCAGCTTCCTGCTGCCCCTGCTGTAGGGCAGGTGCTGTTGCAGCTCAGCCTCCAGGTGTTCCTAGAGCTGCATGCTGTAGAGAAGGCACCTCCACCCGGGTCTTGTGTCATGAGCTTTTAATCTCAAAAGTCCCCTCCAGCTTCTCAAGCCACTTTGATCAATCTGTCCCCCTTCACCTGAGATCTTCCCCACCCCTGACTCCCATTCGCAGATCAAGGACACAGCTGTGTCACTGGGGTGCATCTGCTTATCTCTGCCTTTTTCTCCTGCCTCTTCCCAGGCCTCCAACCCTGGCCAGTTTGAGAGTGACAGCGATGTGCTCTGGCAGCGGGCTCAGCTCCCTGATACCGTGTTCCACCATGGTCGGGTGGGCATCAACACAGACCGCCCCGATGAAGCCCTCGTGGTCCATGGCAACGTGAAGGTGATGGGTTCCCTGATGCATCCATCAGATGTCCGAGTGAAGGAGGACATCCAGGAGGTAAGAGCTGAGCAAACCAGGCTGGGCTTCACTGACATGGCTCAGAGCAGGCCTCAGGGCCCTCTCACACAGTGCCTCTTGCCCTTGGGACCTGTCATAAAGGTGAACCATTGTGAGTTTTGCCATCTGGGGTCAGAGCAATGGGATGTAAGGAAGCAAACCCCCACTTAGGAGATGCATGTCTCTGTTTTGTCCCAGGTGGACACCACAGAGCAGCTGAAGAGGATCTCACGGATGCGGCTGGTGCACTACAACTACACACCTGAGTTTGCAGCTACGGTGGGCATCGACAACACCTCTGAGACAGGTACAGACCCTGCATTGTGCTACCCTGCTTGTGTCTGCAGCGCTGGAGCTGGGCTTGTTCAGCCTGGAGAAGGCTCTGGGGACGCTTCACTGTGGCCTCCTGTGGTTCCTCTGCTGAGACTCAGTGGTCTGTGGGCCTCTGATGAGCTCTGCTCAGGATACTGTGTGCACCCTGTACTGTCCCCAGCACAGAGAGCTCCTGTCCATAATCTCTCGGGTCAGAGGAAGAGCTGTGGCAGGAGGAGTGCTGCCCAGAGTCCTGAGAGCCACTGTGCCATCTCCACACAGGTGTCATTGCTCAAGAGGTGAAGGAGATCCTCCCTGAAGCAGTGAAGGACACCGGGGACCTGGTCTTTTCCAATGGGAAGACCCTGGAGAACTTCCTAGTGGTGAACAAGGTCAGCGGCAGCCTGAAGGGACAGGAAGGGCAGGGAAGCTGGAAAGGCTGTTGTACCTGGGTCAAGAGAGCTGTAAAGCTGGAACAGGGAAAGCGTGGAACAGGGAACGCTTCTAAACCAATACCATCCATATGAGTTTCAGACTTGGTTGATCTTTCAAATGGCAGGAGCTGACCTGAGTTGACAGCAGACATCTGCAGGGAGGAGCTTGCCTGATGTTGTTGAATGTTGTCAGCATCTCCCTCAAGATAGGCTTCTTGTTGGCAGCCTCCTGCAGGGAGGCTCTTGGTCATAATCTCCTTTCTAGATAAGATAAGGTGGTTATGTCAAGATAACCAAGAGCACCTGTGTGCCTGAACTCACTGTAACCTGTGGCAGCCCTGTTTGCTGCTCTGGGTGTTGAGAGGATGGATCTCACTGCCTCACTGCTCTCCCAAAGCTGCCAGCTCTCTCCTGCATCTCTCCCTCCTCAGTGCCTAGAGTGAGAATGGCCAGGGTTGAACTTAGTGCATCAGGGATCCTTTGATTTTTAAGAGCATCTCTCTTGTTCTTGCTGACTGTTTGACCTGTTCTATGGCAGGAGCGCATCTTCATGGAGAACGTGGGAGCTGTGAAGGAGCTGTGCAAGCTGACGGACAACCTGGAGACCCGCATCGATGAGCTGGAGAGATGGAGCCACAAGTTGGCCAAGCTCAAACGCCTTGACAGCATGAAGTCAACTGTGAGCTCTGGGGCATTCAGGTATGGGCATGCTGAGGGCAAGAGTCCAAATGGCTCTTTTCATAGAACCATTAAGGCTGGAAAAGACTTTTAGGATCACCAAGTCCGTCATCAACCCATCCATACCCACTAACCGTGCCCTCAGTGCCGTATCCACACATTTCTTGAACACCTCCAGGGACCCCAGGCAGTCCTGAATGGCAGCTCATTTTGGGAGAGACGGGAGGGGAGGAGGGAAGATTGGTAGGGTATTGGCAGTTGTCATTTGGTCTGGAGTTGTTTTAGAGTGCTGAGGCAGCTCTAGCATCCACATACCAACATTGTGCTCTCAGACCAGCTCCCCCCCAAAATACTATAAAATGGTCACCACATTTTTCCAGAGTTAGCGAGTGCCTTTCTCAGAGCAAAGAGTTTCCAAATTGTCTTACTAACCTGTGCCAGCTTATGAAAGTTTGGAGCAGAATTCAGGCTTTGTACCAGCACTGTGTCTGCCCCCTGGAGCAGGCTGGGTGGCAGGACTTTGTCACTTCACACAGAGTTGCCTTTTTGCCTGAGAACCTTTTCTTCTTGCAGCCAAACGGGAAGCCAGTTCAGCCGTGCAGGAAGCGTGCCCCACAAAAAGAGGCCTCACAAGATAACCAGCAAGGTAAGGGACTGCTCCCAAACAAGCCTTGCTGTGTGGGGAACTTTCTGGGAACAACATTCTGCGTAGTTCTGCAGTGTTTTCCTGCACATGCTGCAGAGGGAGAAGCCCTGTCTCCTCCCACTTTCCTGATCTCTCCTTCCATTTTGTCTGTGCCCAATGGAGGCGTTTTCTGGCTTTGCTCTGAGGGGGCTGGGGGCTCACAGGGGAGCAGGAGGAAAGCTTCGGATGTGATATGCTCAGAAGCAGGGAGGACCAGAGGACCCGAACTGAGCTTGGGATTTCTCTCTTGTAGTCGCCGTCGGTCGTCCCGGAGCAGGCCTGCATCAGTCAGCGCTTCCTGCAAGGCACCATCATTGCCTTGGTGATCATCATGGCCTTCAGGTGGGACCACACGTCCAGGTCTCCCTCCCTCCATCTCATCAGCTCAGTTTAGGCTGCGCCAACCAAACTGGCAGTTCTTTGAAGCACAGTTCTCAGGAGTGGTCTCTCTCCTTACTGCATCCTCAAGGCTTCCCAGCACCGTGGTAGGGAAGCATACCAGTGTCTGAGAACAAAGTCGTCCAGCTTACTCTGCCATCCATGGGGTGGTCAGTGGACCATTTGTGGAGTGAAATCCTTTGGCAGCAGGTCAGCACCGTGCCATGTCCACTGCTCCATCCTCAGCCTGGACCTTTGTCTTTGCAGTGTGGTGTCCATGTCCACGCTCTACGTGCTGAGCTTGCGCAGCGAGGAGGACCTTGTGGATATTGAAGGGTGGGTATCTCTGGGCTCCATGGGATGGATGTGGTGGCTGGGGCAGACTAAGGCAAGAGGAGCAGCTGCTGTGGGGTTATTGACCACAGCTATAAAGCCAGTCAAATGCATCATGTGCCCAAGCCTTAAACTGTTTGCAGCAAGAAGTGAGGAGCAGAAAAAAAGAAAACATGCTGATGGTTGGCTGCTGACCATTACTCGTGGTCTGTCTGAATGTTATTTGGGTGCCTCTTCTGCTGCACTAAAACAGCAAAGTCCCAGCACTGAGTTGTGGGGTTGGACTCGTCTGTAGGAAGCAAAGGTTTTCCTTAGTGTGGAAAGAATGTCAGGCATGCACACAGTCAGCCTGTGCTGGGCATTCAGTTTCAGCACACTTTGCTCCTTCAGGAGCTCGTGGCACCATATAATGAGCATCTTTCTCTCTTTCTTTTCCCCATCCTACTTCTCTCCCTTACCTTCTGGTTACAATTTCCATCCAACTCATTTTGTTTCCATTTTCTCTTTAATTTTCCCTTTCTTTTCATTTCCATCACCCACGTCCTCTTCCATTGCCTCCCTTTACTTCCCTTCTCTGTTCACTGCCCCATAGCTCTTTTGCTGTGCCCACTGCCTGTCTACTGGCCCTCTTTCGGCACAGGGGTCCCGGGGTCCCAGTTGCTCTGTGCCCACGGTATGTTACTCTTTCATTATACTGTTACTTAATTGCTGCATCCCTTCTCTTAGTTCCCCTTCTTTTTTTTCCATCTGCACCACAGAAGACAAAATCTTGAGCAAAATGTGGCGGCTCAGCAAGCGAGGTTCCAGGAGTTATGCCATAGAGTCCTTAAGGTTGGAAAAGACCTGTAAGATCATCAGATCCAACCACACACCAATCACTGTAGTGCCCATCAAACCATGTCAGGCAGTATGAAAGGGGAATTGTGATCAGCAGAGTGAAGAACCAGTGAATCAAAGGGTAACTAAAGAAATTGCACACTGCAGGTAGAGCAAGAATAGGCAGTACTTAGAAAGGAAGAAAATTAAAGAATTAGCCCCAGAGATGTTCCTACACTCTCTTCGTATATGAGTAGCTTTATTGTGAAGGGTCACTCAATCACAGGTGAGCTTAGCGTGCAAAAAAAAGGGCAGGAAAAGAACTACTTTAACTACTTCCATTTATGAGCCATCACCACTGAGAGTACTTGGAAAGGCAGTGACCCACTTCTGGTGCCTGACTCACTAACAGTCACGGCAGTCTATGAGCTCCACTCCTGTACACTGGCTCTGCAGGAAAGCATCTTCAGGAAAAGAAGCAAACAGAAAGCAGTTTGAGAGGCGTGGCCTTTAATGCAGCACTGCAACCCAGGGAAAGCTGGCTGAGTTAATAATTAGGAACAGATGTGTAAAGCAGCTTTGTCAATGTGATCTGTAGCAACATACTTTCCTTCAGAAGTAAACAGGTCCTATTTGTCTATCAGCACTCTTTGAAGAAAATACTGTGTGAAGAGCAGCACAAGGTATGGCTAATTTGTTCTTTTAAGAATGCCACGAGGTTTACAAGAGGCTGTTAAAAAGTAATTGATGATGGGAGGCAAGATAAAGCTGGGCATGGTGAGTGTTGACAAGGCGGTGGAGGGATGGAGGTAGATCTTAGCTGGGATAAAGGCTGGCTCCAGAGGCTGGGTCTGCTTTTCCTCCAGCAGTCCAACACCATGTCTCACTAATGAAAGAAATATGTAATCAGGTACTTCTTGGAGGTGACAGCGTTATTTTGCTGTCTCTAAACGAATGAAGGCTCTTTGAGAAACCTGTGAGCAGTGCTAAGAGGACAGGCAGGACATGGCTTCAGGACAAGCAAAACATGGGAAAGAGAAAACTGAAGTGAGGAGGGAACAGACAGGTCAGGTCTTCCACTTCTTTGCTATGAGCTCAGGAGAAATCTATGCAGTGAAGAGCTACAGCTTAGACTCATTCTTGCCAGAAAAGCAGAACTGTCACCCCATCCATTGTGGCATCTCCAAGCTGTCTGTGCTGTGTTTGCGCTTAGTGTTCTTCTTTCCTGTCTTGCTTTTTGCAGATCACTGCAGGCTTTGCCCCTCTTCCCCTGTCTGCCATCACTGTTTGCTTGTTCCATCCCCCCACTCACTGCTACACCCACAAAGTGGTCCCCCGTGGCAGAGTTTCACCCCTGCTTTCCTACGTTTCAGGTCAAGCCAGAATATCGACAAAACACAGATGGTGCGATCCACAGCTGCATCAGACAGAGCCAGCAGCAGGACCCCAACACACCACGGTAGGTCGCAGCTGCAGCTCCACGCCAGAGGCTCATGGCACGGAGCTGGCTCTGTGCTGGGAGCTCCTCAGAAGAGATGCAGAGGGTGCTCTTGGCTTACTCCGTCTCCCTGCTCTTTGCCCTGCAGCCACATCACACGTGCTCGACTTACTCGATGCTTTACCTGGTCACAGCGTGCTAGCCTGCTTCAACCCACCGTGTTTCTCCACTTGCTGCTCTGCTGCTCCCACCAACGCCTCCTCTGTTACCCTTTCTGAGGCCAGCCCTACTCATGTCACCAATCAGACAGGTAAGTCCCATCCCAGCAGGAGGGAGATGCTGGGACAATGCTGAGCTCTCTGTCCCACTACTGCATCACTTCGTGGCCCCAGATTCCTCTCACCTGGTTTTCTAACCCTGCACCTGCCCAGGGACTGCTGGGCTGCCGATGTGGTGTGGTTTGTACATCCGTGGTCCTGCTTCCAGGGTAAGTGGCAACAGAAGAGCTCGCTCTGCCAGTACGGAACCATGAGAGCTGGCCAGTGTGCCCAAGCAACTGCAGTTTGCAGTGCAGCCTCAGTGCTGTTTGCTTTTGGCAGGCCAGGAGCTGTGCTTTACAAGCCCACTTATTATGTCACTACTGCAGGAGGAGTGGCAGCATCTCAGGCAGTCACTGTCCAGCCATAACACCCCTGGAGTCATAGAACCATAGGAATGTTGGTTTGGAAGGGACCTTAAAGATCACGTGGTTGGGTTGGAAGAAACCTCAAAGCCCCACCAGCTCCACCCCCTGCGCATGGGCTGGGTGCCCCTACAAGCTCAGGCTGTGCAGGGCCCCATCCAGCCTGGCCTTGGGCACCCCCAGGGATGGGGCACCCACAGTTTCCTTGGGCAGCTGTGCCAGGGCCTCACCACCCTCTGAGTAAATAATTTCCTCCTTACGTCTAACCTAAATTTGCTATCATTTCCATTCCCCCTTGTCCTATTACTCCATGCCCATGTAAAAAGTCGCCCTCCTCCTGTTTGTCAGCTCCCTTTAAGTACTCGAAAGCTGCAGTGAGTTGTCTTGGAGCCTTCTCTTGTCCAGGCAGAATGAGCCCAGCTCCCTCAGCCTGTCCTTGAAGGAGAGGTGCTCCAGGCTATGCCTTCACCCTGTCTTTAGCTCTGCCGTACGCAAGGGCTGTTAAATGCAAGTGTGACACAGGACATGACAAGGGGACAGGACAATCCCAGACCCTCAGCCTCTCAGCACAACATCTCTCCCTTTCCTTCACAGACCAAAGTCAGACCTCACTGCAGCCAGTGACAAATATCAAAGCCAAATCCAGGGGCATCACCAGGAAGGCAACCTCCTACACCAAGCGGCCAAAGACGCCTGACAGGTCTCAGAGCTTCGGCAGCCCCAATGCCAGCCCCTCCTCCCCCTTCACCCACCTCCAGGGCAAATCCAAGTACATCTCCAACCTCTCGCTCTCCCGCAGCAACTCCCCACTGGGGCAGGCCCGGCCGCAGCGCAGCATCAGGCAGCTGGTGAGCGAGTGGCCCCACACACAAGACCCCAGCACGGATGGTAGGTGGGCCCCTGGCCGCCTTCTCACGGCTCTTCCTCACTTGCCAGCCCTTTTCTGTTCCTTCATAGCCCATCTCCCACCCGCAGGGCCAAGCCCAGTGCTGCGTTCCATCCGGATCCTGGAGATTGATATGGCCATCCAGTCCCAGTTCTGTGCAGCCAGCAGTGCATGCAGGTGAGGAAGACGGCAGTCCTTGGGGAGCTCCAGAAGCAGATGGGCTATTCCTGGATCCCTGGGCCTTCACTTGCCATCACTCCAAGGCAGCCCTTGGGCACAGGAGCTGGGGCTCCTGCTGAGCCCAGCCCTGCTCGTTCACCCAGTGTGCAGGAGGACTGGATACAGTGATTAGCTGGCTTAGGAACTGGCTTGGGAACTGGCCTGGGGAACCCACCCCTCTGCAGTTCCAGCCCAGAGAAGGGACTTTAGAGCCCATCCTGGCCATCTCACAGCCAGCTGGATTGCTGCAATGAGGTCTTTTTCTGTCTCCCTAGGACTGGAAACTTCACCTACCGCATCCCCATCAGCCAGCTGACAGCAGTGAATACCAACCTGACCCTGGAGATGAAGTGAGTGGACAGGGCTCCTTGGTGTTCCTACATCCCTCAAGTGGGCTGGGTACTGCGCCATGTCACCATGGTGTCTCCTCTCCAACCTGGTTAGAGACAGCAGTGCCTGGCACCTTCCAGGGCTTTACCACCTCTTGTCTCCCCAGCTCCTCCTCTGTGCTATCCATTTCCCTTTGCGGCCTTGTCTCCAGCGACCCTTGCCAGGATGTTGCAAGCACAGATGGCTTCAGTGATGGCACAGACACACAGGTAGGCAGGGGCTCAGTTCACACTACC
Source organism: Lagopus leucura (assembly GCF_019238085.1). Taxonomy (NCBI): domain Eukaryota; kingdom Metazoa; phylum Chordata; class Aves; order Galliformes; family Phasianidae; genus Lagopus; species Lagopus leucura. The sequence continues at coordinate 5,970,218 of NW_024962282.1, forward strand.
CACGTGTGCGAAGCATTGTGCTCAGACAGCTGTCCTGTGCACTGATACTACATATTCCTGTAAGCTGAAAGCTGATGCTTTCATGGGGCTGGATAAAGTGTTTAAGTGCTTTTTGTCCTGCTCAGCCTGTCTCCGTGGCTGAGCATGAAGGTGCTGTTCCTCCATAGACTGCTGTAGGATCACTCGATGGAGCAGAGATGTGCTCTGCTTGCCATGACAGCCTTGGAGACATCCCAGGATGCTCAACCCTGCTCTCACCGCAGGTACTGTTTTCTTCCCCAGGAAATGACACACCGGTGGCCTCTTGTGATGCTGTCTTTCAGGGAGTTCACCTACCACTTCAGGGTGGCACAGACTGTGAGTACAAGCAGCTGCTTTGTTCCTCTTGTCCAGGGCTAAGTGGGAGGACGGCAACGGGAATGTGGCATCATGCATCCTACCCCAACCTGTAAGCTCTTCTTGCTTTCTCACGTAGGGCCGAGCCAACTGCAGCACTACTCCCGAACAGATGGGACACCTTTTTACTGACTATTATTTTCAGTTCTACTGGCTCTGTGAGTGAGTCCTGGCAGCACCAGTGCCCTTTGGTTGGAGAGAGGAGGGGGACTGGTGACTCTGGGGAACTTCCTGTACACCCTCCTCCGCTGACCCCCAGCCCCACCTCAGCCCCATCGCCCTCCTTGGGGGTGGAGATGGTTTGGTTGTGGCTGGCGGTGCTGACACTGAAGTACAGCACATACGGAACACAGGACCTAAGCCACAGAAACACAACCAGCCCTGTGCCATCTCCTGGGCTCACCTAGCACCAACACTACCCCAAACACCCCTCCTTCCCTTCTGGGGACACTTGTGTCCCCCAGCCCCTGCAACACTGGATTTGAAAGCGTTACACTGGATGGAACGTGGATGGATCTGCCACATCCCAGAGCATGGGACTTGCCCAGCTGTGCCATGTCAGTTCTCCACAACACTGGAATTGCTCAACACTGGAGCCCTTTCCAAGAGGGAAAAGCTGGAGTTTCACCTGGAAAGGAAAGGCTGTGCCTGGACATACTGGAAGTTGTACACTGGAGTTGCTGTTCCTTCAAATTGGACCTGCAGCCCCACCGGACCCCTGGAGACCCCAGGACTCCTGTTCTCCACAGAAGGTGCAGCTTCCGCATTTGCCCCCCTCCTCACTGTGCTGTCACTATATCCAGGTCAGGATGGATAAACTCAAAAACCCCACTAAAGATGCTGCTCAGGCTGTGCTCAGGCCAAACTACACGTGGGGACACTTAACCATCAGCCCCTGGGAGGAAAACTACCCCAAGCCACTTGTGTTAAGTGTTGGTTAAACACTGTAGGACCCATTTTCTTCACTTGCCAGTGGCCACTTGTGGTGTGCACAGAGCTGCCCAGTTGGCTCTGAAGAAAAAGATGACTGGCCAAGCCCAGTGTGCCCTGCAGAGCACAGCTGGACTGCTGGGGCTGCGTGGTGTGGTTTCACTACGTAACCAGCGGGGGAAAAGCAATGACAGTGAGTTCTCACTGCCTCTGCTCTCAGAACGCAGTTACGTTGAGTGTACTCTGGGTATTTTACTGTTACAAGTTCTTAACTTGCTAAACTACTGAATTTAATTTCTTTTTTTAAGCCGCATAAAAATGGGTCTCTTAATTCTGTCCCTGTTGAGCTCTGTGCATCTTGCATAGGAAACCAAAGGGGGGCACTGCTAAGCTCGATGTTAAAGCCTGATTGCTGCAGCAGTACTGGGATGTCAGCTCCCAGTGCTCCCATGCCCTCCTTTCTGTCCTGCTCCAGCAAAAGGAGACCTCTGTGCTCCTGGAGGCTGAACCACCACCAGCTCCAGAAAATGGAGACTCATTTTTCTAAGGAAGCAGCACTGGAGAGTGGCAGCGAGGGGGAACACTCCGGTCCTGAAGGAAACCCTAAAGCTGATTAAGAGAAGAGCACACCTTTTGGGAAACAACATCAGGGTCTGGCTGCTGCATTCATTCTGTCAGTGGAGGTAGATGCAGCGATCCCTTTGCCAGCTGCAGGCCATGTTTTTTCCATCGCTGAGGAGCACAGGGCAGGAGCACCTCTCTACCAGCAGGCTCTTCTGCTCTGGAGAAATGAGCTGCAGAGTTGTTTTACCTGATAGATGGTTCCTACATGCACTGCTTCTGTTACAGAGCTCCCTTCTGAGGCTGTCCCAGCAGAGCAGCTGCACCCTTGCAATTCCTTGCAGCATCACTGGGATTTTGTGTGGCTGCCCTTCCAGGACCTTGCCCTTTCCTTTATTTGCAGGGCAGTTCCAAGGTCAGATCTCTATTCCAATGCTGTGCCCATGGGCAGCAGTGGATGATATGGGTGATGCTCTCCAGCAAGCACAATGCACTGAAGTCTGGGCAGCCAGGAACCAGAGGGTGAGCAGGGAATGCCAGGCAGCCAAAAGGAATGAAGCTTAGGGAGACCTTTGGGGAGCTCGGAGGGAGAGCAAGAGGCACGGCAGCACAGACACAAACAGGTCAGCTCTGTGCTCAGCAGGATTTTCTGCTTCTGCAAGGAAACCCTCTGGTGGACTCTCAGAGAGGATGCTCAGCACTCCTCTTTCCACCTGTCCTACCGTTCTGCTCAGCCTTAAACTGAAGAAGTTACTTTCTTGGCAGCTTTTACTCTCCACTTGGCAATCAGTGGCTCAGCCAATCCTCGTCCTGGCAAGCAATGCCCTGTGCTCTGCCAGCTCTGCTCAGCTGAGGGGCAGCCTTCTCAGACCCCACTGCCATTTCTCCTACCTGCCCACGCTCTCTTGTAGCCCCCACAGAGGTAACAGGCAGTGCCGTGACGGCTGGAGCCGACAGTGCTGCCTGCAATCACTGCCACCAATCTACCCTTGCCAACGGAGCCCTGAGCCACACATGTGTCTCCCCAGCTGCAGGCAGGGAGGGAGAAAGCAATCAGCCACTGGACACATGCCAGCCCAAGAGGAGATGGGGGTCTCTCAGGTGTCCCTGTGATGCTCAGCCATTGGGTTACAATGGCCTCAGCAAACCAAGTGCCTAACGGCTATGGGAACATGTCTAGTGCCTTGTTCTGCCAGCAGGGTTCCCTACGCCTGTGTGTCTCAAAAACAGCGGTCTGTCAGCTTGAGAAACAAGATAAGGCAATACCCGAAGTGCAACAGGTGATGCTGCAGCTGTTTTACAGCAGGAAAACAGAAGGGGCTGAGAGCAATCCGTGGTATCAGAGGAGAGATTCAGAACATCATCTTCAGCATCTTACGTTGCAGTAATTTGTCTTAATGTACATCACAGATCACACATCTGTTCCACCAGCAGCCGAGCAGCAATGAGCTCAGAAGGTTTTTGTAACAAAAAAAAAGTCAACAAGACTGCTTCTCAGCCCACGGGAACAGCCGTTTGCACAGACCACCCCTGGAAGCTCTCTGCCCTGCCCATCCTTGCCCACTGCCCTGTTCCCCACTCCCAATTGTAACTAGAGAGTTCACAATCAGGCCTTTACCTGCGTGAGACGGAGGGAGCTCTGAGCCAATGTCTCCAGCCCTGCAGCTCGGGGAAACCCTTCTTCAGCTGGAAACAGGAGCTTCATCTCTCTAGACATTCTTGGCAGAAAGGAAGCCAAGCATGGAAACGAGGCCACTTGCCAAAGTTTGGCTGTTTCGGAGTTTGTTTCAAAAGCAAATTCACAAACATTCTGTCCTACTGTCAAGAGCTTAAAGCCTGTAAATAGAGACTATACCACCACAAGAATTAAGAAAAAAAAAAAGTAAAGCACTAATTTGTTTGGTTTAAATGTTGCTGTCACTGCTTTAATCACTGTATATTGCCAGCGAGTTCGTAGAGTTGCCTTCTTAGCAGGTATTATTGATCATAGGTTTTTATTTGTGGGGAACAAGTGTGGTTTCCCTTCCTTTCTTTCTGATTTATATTTATATTTTGCTAAATTGGAGTGCTGAGTCTTCAGATTCCCCACTTTTATGTTTGGCTTATTTAGACTTTGTTTTATGCTGGAGGTAAATATGCCTATATAAATAAATATATGAATATTGCTTTGTACTCAAGGATGGCTCCTGGCTGTGTTCCTCCCTCGCTCTTTTTTCCCTTTCAGTTCACAAACTGCTCATCACAAGAGCGAGGAACCCCAGTGCAAATGACTCAGTGGGAGCTGCCAGACGTGCCCACAGCGGGCTCAGGACAACTGCAGGTGTCCTGCTTTGGAACAGACGTAAGAAGAGCTGTGGCTGCTCACATCTCAGAGGTCAGGGCCACATCCAGAAGGCATCTGACAGAACCTGCAGAGGGAAAGCTTCCTCCGGACAGTGTATCAAGGCTTTAAGTCTGTGTGGTACCTGCAGAATTCGTAACTCCGAGTCCTAACTGCTCTGAAGGCGAGGCTCCAAATGCAAGCTGCCTTACAAGCAGAGCGATGCGTGCCGTAAATAAATGCTTTCAAAGCATTAATTCAATAATGCTTGAACAAAGGACACAGTCAGCTCAAGCATTCCTCCAAAACCTCATGTCCCACAAACACAGTTTGTGTCACCCGAGACTTCTAGACTCCAGCTGCAGCAGGGCACAAGGCAGCACTGAAACACTTCTGGGCATACACAGCACTGGACATCCATGAACAACAACAAGTCCTCAGTTGGAGTTAATGCTTCTTTCAAACAAAGCTCTAGCTCATTAAAATGCTCTTTGTAACTTTTCTGCAGTGCTGAGCGTTGTCCAACCAGACACCACTCACTGCAGCACAGGAACTCTATTGCCAAGACATCTGAGTTCGATACCAGGGTGCTACACACCACCAGCTGCAGTTTCACAGCATTTGTTACTCTCTGCAGTAGGATGTCTAGCTAAATTCCCCTCGTTTTTTCAACTGCTTAGAAGGAAATATGAATTATGCTTATCGCCTTACAAAACAGCTGCTTCTGCTGCTCCAAACAGCCCAGGAAAAGGCTGTGGGTACAATAAAGGGCCTGTCCCAAGGTTTATGGATTTTGTGCAGAAATCAGAGTTGGTTCAGAAAATCAAGTACAAACATCTAAGAGACAAAACTGCAGGTGCATCACAGAGCCAGTTTTATTCAGGTTTGGTTTGTTGTGCTGGCAGGAGTCACCTGACAGGAGTACAGTCCATGCCTGAAGCAAGCTCCCACACTGAAGTATAAAACAAATACAAAAAGAACTTCTCTGGAGTTTCCCACCTGGAACCAAAGGAGAAAGAAAGGAGGTAAGGCAGATTTCCCCAGAGCAGCATCCCCACAGCACAGGGACAGATCCTCCATCAGGTGCTGCGAGGCTGGAACCACACCCTGAGTAAAAAAAGAGCACACAGCAAGCACAATCCTCACTGCTTCACACCAAAATGAACGTGTTCTGTTTGCAGAAGCTCTCTCTATCTAAATCAGCCAGCAGCCTCACCCTGTCACTGGGCACCTCCAAAAACAGTCTGGCCCCAACCACTTGACTCCCACCCAGTAGATATTTATAAGGATTGATCAGATCCCCTCTCAGCCTTCTTTTGTCCAGGCTGAACAGCCCCAGGGCTCTCAGCCTTTCCTCGTGAAGGAAATGCTCCAGGCCCCCATCAGCTTTGCCCTTCACTGGACTCTCTCCAGCAGTTCCCTGTCTGCCCAGAACCGGGGAACCCAGCACTGGCACAGTACCCCAGATATGGTCTCCACAGGGCAGAACAGAATGAGAGGAGAACCTCCCCCACCTGCTAGCCGTGCTCTTTGTAACAGACCCCAGGATTCTTGGCCATGAGATCACACTGCTGGCTCACAGTCAACCAGTGGTCACCCAGGACACTCAGGTCCTTCTCCACAGAGCAGCACTGCAGCACCTCTGCTCCTAACCTGATACATGTAGTTATTTCTTGCTCTGCACAAGGCCCTGTACCTGTCAGGGTACAGCTCTTTGCGTGCCCCAAATCCACCCCTGAAGAAAGGTAGCTTAGAAACATAACCTGGAGTTATGCTTTGCAGGCACCTCACACACAACATGCAGCACAAAGCTTTCATCCTGCTTACAGCCACTGGAGGTCCACACGTCATTCTGCCTGGGCCTCAAACATAGATCCCAACCCACAGCAGCAGGAACAGGACACCAAACCCCATGAAGAGCGATGCCACCAGTGAGATCAGCAGCTCCTTGTAGATGTCTCGCGTGTACTTGGTGGATGTCACCTCATAACTGCCGGTGGAGGGTTAAGGTGACAACAGGGGCATGGCAAGGTGGGTCCCTCCACTCTCGGTGCCCAAGGATACACGAAGAACCATGCGGTGAAGAACATGCCAATGGCAAGCAGCACCACAGTGAGGTGCGGGAAGACAGCCGGGTTCACTGGGCTGGTGTACCTGCTCATTGCCTCTAGCTCCTGTGGGGGCATGGCACGGGGCAGCAGGGCTGCCGGGCCCCATGCTCAGTCCCTGGCCCTAGTTCCCCGGGTTCCCTGCCCCAACTATCATCCCTTTCCCGGCTCCTCCTCCCAGTTCCCGTTCCCCAGCTCCTAGTCCCAGCCCCGTTTCCCACTTCCCAGCCTCCAGCTCCCATTCTCGGCCCCAGCCCTCAGTTCTCGTTCCTGCTCCTTGTCCCTGAGTCTTGTTCCCCGCCTTTTTCCCAGTTCCAGCCCCCAGTTCCCATTCCCTATATCGGTCCTAGCCTCGGGTCCCAGGCCCCGTACTCCGTTCCTGCTCCAGGTTCTCCTTCCCATTCGCAGCTACTGACTCCAGTCTCAGCTCCCGGTTCCCACTCCCGGTCTCAGTTTCAGATCCCGGCCCCAACCCCAGCTCCCATTGCTGGTTCCCAGCCCCAGGTTCCCAATTCAATGTCGGTCCCAGTCCCGGGTCCACGCCCCACCATATTGCCCCAGATCCCGGCTCCCGCCGCTCTCGGACACGTCCCCTCAGCAACTTCCGCTTCCTGTCACCGCCGGAAGCGGAAGTGACGCGTTCCGGATCGGGTGGGCCGGGGCCACCCGGAGCCGTTCGGCATTGGCTACCCAGCAGGCAGCGCGGCCTAGCGCGGGAACGGCGCAGGGTCGGAGCAGAGGGGTAATGGCGGCCGGGCGCCGCGGCGGGGGCAGCGCGGGATAACGGTGGCTGGAGAGGGCTGAGGGAGAAGTGGCGGCGAGAGAGGGCTGAGGAGGGCTTGGAAAGGCCGGAGTGGGGCCGAGGTGGAAGTCGGGGCGGGCAACGGGAGGCTGCGGTGCGTGAGGCCTCCGTTCTTGGGACCCGTCCTCCCGTTTCTCTCAGCTCCCGGTGCTTTGCTCTGTGCCCGCAGGATGGGAATCCACGGCTTGGCCAAGCTGATCGCCGATGTGGCGCCCAGCGCCATCCGGGAGAACGACATCAAGTCGTACTTCGGGCGGAAGGTGGCCATCGATGCCTCCATGAGCATCTACCAGTTCCTGATAGCTGTGCGGCAGGGCGCCGAGGTGCTGCAGAACGAGGAGGGCGAGACCACCAGCCACCTAATGGGCATGTTCTACCGCACCATCCGAATGGTGGAGAACGGCATCAAGCCTGTCTATGTGTTTGATGGCAAACCACCACAGCTCAAGTCCGGGGAGTTGGCCAGGAGGACGGAACGCCGCTCTGAGGCCGAGAAGCACCTGCAGGAGGCTCAGGAGGCGGGCGAGGAGACCAACATTGAGAAGTTCAGCAAGAGGTTGGTGAAAGTGACCCAGCAGCACACCGACGAGTGCAAGAAGCTGTTGATGTTGATGGGCATCCCCTATGTGGAGGCGCCAGGGGAGGCGGAAGCCAGCTGTGCTACACTGGTGAAGGCAGGGAAGGTGTACGCGGCCGCCACAGAGGACATGGATTGCCTGACCTTTGGGAGCCCTGTGCTGATGCGGCACCTCACTGCCAGTGAGACAAAGAAGCTGCCCATCCAAGAGTTCCACCTGAACCGGATCCTGCAGGACCTGGGGCTGACCTGGGAACAATTTGTGGATCTGTGCATCCTCCTGGGCTGTGACTACTGTGAGAGCATCCGCGGCATTGGGCCGAAGCGGGCGGTTGAGCTCATCAAGCAGCACAAAACCATTGAGGAGATCATCCAGCACATTGACACCAAGAAGTACCCCTTGCCTGAGAACTGGTTGCATAAAGAGGCCCAGAAGCTCTTCCTAGAGCCTGACGTCGTCAACCCTGATGACGTTGAGCTGAAGTGGACAGAGCCAAATGAGGAGGAGCTCGTGCAGTTCATGTGTGGGGAGAAGCAGTTCAATGAGGAGCGCATCCGCAATGGGGTCAAGAGGCTGAGTAAGAGCCGCCAGGGCAGCACTCAGGGCCGGCTGGATGACTTCTTCAAGGTGACGGGCTCCATCACGTCGGCCAAACGCAAGGAGCCTGAAACCAAGGGGTCAGCAAAGAAGAAAGCCAAGACCAACAGTGCCACAGCCAAGTTCAAAAAGGGGAAATAAATGGACTGGCCAAGCACAAGCCTCTGTTGTTAGTTTTCGTGCTCAGCTGAGAACTTTAGGCTAATAATAAATAGTCATCTTAATGTTCTGCGGGTTATTTCTGGGAGGGGTGCTGTGTGTGTTGCTGTCAAAGTCCTTCCAACATGGCTAGGCTTGTGAGGGAGATGCCAGTCTGCTTCTGCAGCAGCTGCAATGCATGAGGGCAGGAAGGGGCTGAGACAACTTCAGGTGAGGGGAGCTGGCCGAAAGTGGTGGGTGAGGACTGGAGCAGATGCCTTCAGCAGTTCAGCTGCAGCATTTGTCAGTTGAAGGCTTTTGACAATGAGGCCACAGAAACTGGATGTCACGCCTAGTCAAACAGCCCTCTGATTTAAGTAACAAAAAAGTTGGACAGCTAGAGAGCAAATCAGGCACGGCTGTTTGAGATTCCTCCCTCACACAGCTCATCCATAAAGAGGCCAGATGCAAGCAGCAGGAGCAGAAAACAGGGAAAGGTGAATACAGGGCACAGTAGAGTTGGGAGGAGAATGAAATAATGAGGTAAGATGCTTCCTTTAGTGAGAATCTCAAGCGTGGGCTGCCTTCCTTTTTTGTAATTTTTCTTTGTTTAAAAAAAAAAGAAGTTTATTCTGGATTCAAAAGTTCTGGCTTATTCTTAACGTCTATAAACCAAGGACAAACTGAGCTAAAACTGCAGCACTGAAGCCCCAGTCTTCCCACTAAGCTCCATTTATGTTTAACAAGAAAAATGGCAGTAAAGCTGAAGTCAATAAAATTCACCCCTTACTTTCTTGAGGCATCCTTTCACGTTGTACACACAGGCACACAAGTCCCAGGCTAAGGAAAAAAAGAAAAGATATTACCTTTTTAAATTATTATTTTGTTCTGTGCTAAGCATAACCTTTTACTTGTCAGAGTGATCTGCTTTTCTGTTATCACTGTAGTTTTGTTTTAGTTTTTTAAAGAATAAAATGCGTATGCAAACATGACCTTTCTCAAGTTCTCTGGAGCGGTAGCTTAAACCTTGTTGAGGGCTGTGCAGGTAACAAACTCCTGATTTCAAATGGAAACCCGCTGGTGTAAATCAGTGACAACAGCCAACAAATGAAGCACAGGCTTGAAGGTGGGAGATCCACGTTTTAATGCTGGTGTTAATGGTGGCTTTGGGGTGCTTGGTTGATCTCTATCAGCTGGTTGCTAAGTTATAAAAGAAGCTGGGCTTGTTTCACAGGGGAATTCCGTTGATGTTACAAAAATAACCCGGGATTTTCAGCCCTCTGATGTTTTTAATAAATACACTGTAGCCAAGAGCAGCAAGTGTTTCTGATTTTAGGATCTTTTTAATAGAAGAATGTAAACACTGATGTGCCGCTGTGGGCCGCTGCTCCTGGGCAGCTGTGTGTGGTGTGCTTCAAGCTCGATGGCTGTGCTCTGCATAAGTGGTGTGCAGGCAAAAGCAATGCAGTCCGCTCCTGTCACTTACAGTAATTATTGCTTTGGAAGAATCTTCACCCAGAAATGCAGGACGTTTTTGCAGAGAAGTTTGGATTTCAAGATGTGAGGAGTGATGCTGTCAGTGTTGGTGCCTGACAGCGCGCAGCTCGTTAAGGAGATTAACCTGAAGCTTCACGTTGGTAGAGCCACTGCTTTGTTGCTCACGTGCTCAAAGCCACAGCGCGTGGGGCACTGGATGAAGGTTCCCATGCAGATCTCTGTCTTTGGACGCTGCTTCATCTTAAATCACAGGCAGATGCCCAGAAGGGATTATTTTCACCTTGAGGACACACCTGCCCAACCTTGGCACCCCATTATGCTTTATTTGATGCTTTTTTCTCCCATCTGTGGCTTTGCCAAAATGAATTTCCCCCACAGTCCACAACGGCATTAATGTTAATGAGCCCTTTCCACGTGGTTAACCGAGGAGGGGACCGGACCCAGGTTCACGCTTCCCAAAACTCTTCAGAGAGTTTCTAAACGATCCCCTCTGTGGCATGAAACCTCTGAGCCACCATTTACTTTGGGGGCTTTGCTGTTGAGGGTGGAAGCCATAAATAAGCAGTGCAGAGAAAAAGCTTGTTAGCTGGAACGCATGTCTTCCCTGCAGTAGATGTCCCCACTAGCTCATGCTACCTCACTGCTACCACACGCGAGCCGTGCCGTTGCTTTCCTTCCGCGCGGTTTCCTCTCCTGCCAGCAGGCACGCTGTGCTGACATACGGCGATACGGCTGAAGGCAGCAGCACGGCGGTGAGTCAGTTCCGTCCTCCTAGGAGTGACAGGTGAGCCTGAGCTGCAGACTCCTCTCTTCGTAGTGTTCTCAGGGATTCGTTTCATCGCTGTGCTGGGTGATGCTGGGCTGATCACACTGATCACGACAAGCCCCCAGCTGCACGCTCCCATGTACTTCTTTCTCTGCAATCTATCTGTTGTTGATCTTTGCTACTCCACTGTCTTTTCTCCAGGGCTGCTTAAGGTTTCTTGCTGGATAATAAAGCCATTTCCTACTCTGCCTACTTCACCCAGCATTTCTTTTTCCTCGTGTCTGTGACCACAGAGGCGCTCTTGCTGACCGTGATGGCATACGGCTGCCACGTAGCCACTTGCAACCCCTTGCTCTACATTATTTCCATGCCCAAGAGCTTTGCATGAAGCCGGTGGCTGGCTCGTGCCTGGGGGGCATTCTGAACTCACTGACCCAGACGTGCTGCTTGCTGTGCTTGCCGTTCTGTGCCCCCAGTATCATCAACCATTACTTCTGTGACACCAGCCCCCTGCTGAAGCTCACCTGTTCTGACGGCCACCTCCATGAGCTTCTGCTCATCACCTTCAATGGGCCGCTTCCCACGACTGCTCCTGGCCGTCACCTCACATGCATACATCCTCGTCTCCATCCTGAGCATCAGGTCTGCCAGGGGACGACACAAAGCCTTCTCCACTTGTGCCTCCCACCTGCTGGCTGTCACCTTGTTCTACGTGCCTGCTGGCCTCAGCCACATGCAGCCAGGCTCCAAGTAGTCACTGGATGTGGAGAAGATTCAGGGCAGTGTTTTACACCTTGCTTGTTCCTCTGCTCAACCCTGTGATCTACAGCTTGAGAAATAAGGATGTCAAGGACACACTCAGGAGAGCAAGAGAGAAAATATTCTCTCAAGCTGCTCACTGTGTATTCTGACTATTCTCTGTTACTTAGCAGTACATCCCCTTTCCTTGGTTGCATTTCTCCTAGAAAAACCCTGCTTTACAAAGATGCTTATTGTAAGGCATACAATTAATTCACTTTTGCATTTATGCATGGAATCGTGGCTGTAGACTTTCTACCAGAATTTACATGGTTCATGGAAGGCAAAGGGTGAGTCTTGATTAAACATTAAAAAAGCTTTTTGCCAACTGTTTTCCTCAAGGCATCTTTCACCCCAGGCAACAAGCTGTTAACTCAGGTTGAGGTTGAGGTCCAAATCCATCAGCAGTGTTAAGAATGTTAATTCTTGTCCGGTACTTTAAGTCAATATAAGGTAAATATTCTCTGAGAAGAAAACCTCAAGGTCCTGCAGGCCATCTCGCATGCAGTAATAGATGAACACACAGAAACGTCAGCAGAACACCCAGAAGTGAATGCTCATTCTGAGTCAGTGGAGGGTGTGCTTCCACCCAGCACAGTTCCCAGTTTTCAGGGATGACCTCCAGTAACATTCCACACTGTTCTGAAAGGAAATGGTACAAGTAAATGCGAGAAACACCAGATCAGAATAAGATCAAATGCAGCCATTTCCACAGAGTCCATGATTTTCACAGTGGCTACTGGGAAAACGAAGTAACTCCTTATATTGTTGGTCAGATCAATGCAAGTGTTTTTAATGTTTGTAGCTGAAATTGCAGAAAGGGCCCAATATGGGTTCGAGTTGTGTTTAAACAAGCCAATCAACAAACAAGAACTAACAAAACAACAGAAGAGACAGATAGAGAAAGCATTCACTAATTGGCTAAAATAAGACAGTGATGCTTATTGGATTTGGGGCAAATTAGAAATGGAATCTCATAGTGCTACCATTTTAATTTTACAATTGTAGGCAAAAATCCTAAGAGAACATGATGATTGGTCGTGAGTGTTGTTCCCCAGGGATCGGAACTGGGGCCTGTCCTCTTTAATATCTTTACTGATGACCTGGATGAGGGGATCGACTGCACCTTCAGTAAGTCTGCATGTGACACCAAGCTGGGAGGAAGCGGTGATTGCCTGAGGGTAGGAAGGCCCTACAGAGGGGTCTGGACAAAATGGATCACCAGACTGAGGCCAGTTGTATGAAAGTTAACAAGATCAAGTGCCGAGGTCTTGTTGAAGAGAAGAGGAGGCTCAGGCTCAGACTCATCACTTTCTATAACTCCCTGAAAGCAGGCTGTGGTGAGGTGGAGGTTGGCTTCCTCTCCCAGATAACTAGCAATAGGATGAGAGCGAATGGCTTCAGTTTGCTCCAGGGGAGGTTCAGGTTGGATATTAGGAAAAAATTCTTCTCCAAAAAAGTGGTCAGGTGCTGGAATGGGCCTGCAGGTGTTCAAGAAACATGTAGATGTGGTACTGAGGAACATGGGTTAGTGGGCAACACTGGCGGTAGGTGGATGGTCGGACTGTATGATCCTGGTGGTCTTTTCCAATCTTGCTGAGTCTATGATTCTGTGACTCTCTTGTGCCTTGTGACTTTGCAGCAGCCAAGTGTTTGAGCCCCCCGTGCTCAAATGGCAGCCAGCTTTTGGAAGATCAATTGGTGAATCCTTCTCCAAAGGAAAGCGAAGAAATGCAGTCATTGATAAGGTATGACACCAGGCAGCTCTTCAGCCAAGGTTCTACCTGGATGAGACCTGGAGCTGCTTCACCTCTCTCCATTGAGATGGTGCAGCTCAAGGACCAGGAGATTCTGTGGGTCCACGGTTTGCTCAAAAGCATCGAGGAAATGGATTTAACTGTTGGATAATTTGTATACCTTCACATAAGCTAATAAAAGGGGAAGACAAAAGTAACAAGTACAAGTTTGGCATATAATGAGGCACACATGCTACACACCAGTAGGCAGTGCGCATTCAGACTTGACACGGACCACAGATCATGGTCATATCAAGATGATGGCTTAAATGTTGTTTCTGCTGCATACATCTAACTGTCAGCATGCTGTATGTTTAAATGTGCCTTTTCTGATGAGGACAGTGTCAGAGCCTTGGTGGGAACTCTGTATCCTAGGAACTTGGGCAGCAAATCTCCCAGGAAAGCCACATCTAGATGAAAGGACCAGAAAATGTGACTTCTCTCAGTGTAACTTGTCCTCATGTAAAAAGGAACAGTGCTAAAACCAAGATTTTATCCTGCTGGGCTTTTCTTTGGAATTGATGCCAGAGCTGGAAATGAAAGGTAAATTCAGACTCTCTCTCAGCTCACCAGAGATAAATCAGCAGCTCCTAAAATGATGGTCTGCAATGCATGGAATGAAAGAAACAACAAAACAAGCATCGATTTTTTCCCAGATAACATTAATCACTACTTGACAGGGTTATACCAGAAAGCAGAGAAAGTGCACATCTTATCTGGTATCTGACAAATGGATGCACACTTAAAAGCCATTGTGATCTTCTAACACTTTGCTCTGGAGAAAACTTCAGCTCCACCTCATTTCAGATGCCCTGCAGGTGATGTGCATGGCTTTCCATTATTATTAATGGGGATTTAGAGCTGCTTTTCACTCTGTCAGAGGGGAAGCAGTGGGGTGCAGCACAATGAACTTTTGTGCGTCCTCCTGCCAGCAGCTGCTTCATGTCAGGGACCCTGAGTATTGAGCTAAAGCCCAGGGGCACGGACTCCATCTCAGAACGGGCAGATGAAACTCCCCATCAGGAATTACATCTCTTGAAGCCATTGTCCAGAGCAGAGGAAATTGAACTGCAAGCCATACCCTGAAGCCTCAGGTCATGCCCTCTTCATGCTCACAGCTCCATGTTCTGCTAAAGCAGCTGCCAGCAAACTCACCGTTATTCATCCTTCTCCTCCTGGGGAAAGGACCTGCATTTGTGGCAGCTGCTTTCCTGCTCATGATCAATAATACCTTGCATCTCTTGGGCAAACCATTGCAAGACCTTCCAGTGAGCCACCCTGACCCACCAAGCAACTCTTCATTAGTTTTCTGACATTATAACCCCAAAGTTATAGCTGTGAGATCACGGCTGCAGAGCAGCACCTTGCAGAGCGGCTTATTAAAGGCTGTCTTGCTTCAACAGAGATTAATCTGCTCTCCTTATGGATGTTATCCACAAAACCTACTCAACTCTGCATCTGCTCCAGAGAATAAGAAGTTGAGAATGACACCACCTAACCCAAATTTAATTGTAAAAGGGGAATTTCTTCCCAGGGAAGGTCAACAGGATGAACTCAAAGCCCTTACCAAGGAACCACACAGCCTAACATTTAGTTCAGCACCTGAGAGCATTCAAGGACTGCTGCTCACCTGGGGTAAGTTAGGTAGAAATGTATGTAAATTACATAAACCACAGCAATATCTTTGAGTTATTCACCTGCATGAGATAGTAGCTCTGATCTCTCTATTTTCATTTCCTTTATTGTAAAATCTGGAATATTTACATCAGGATAAAGATGTGCATTTTCAGATAACAGAAAAAGGAGCATCTCTTTCCAGCGGTGCCTGGTAGACAGCGATGGTGTACAGGAAATACTGATTGTGTTTGAGACAGTGCATCTCACGTTGAGTTAGAAATTCCTCATCCAGTCTATGTCTCAGACTTCTCTATCTCAGACAGCTTGGCTAAATGCTGGAGGAACGCTGAAAAGTTTTCTAGGGGTGGGAAAGAAATAAATGTGGCCACCATTCCCCCGGTGGGAGTTCACAGCACGCAACAGTTTCCAGCTAGAACGATGAAAGATGGGATCTGTGATTTCTGCCAGGACTTACTTCTTGTGTAAGAAATAAAGTCTTTGCTGTTGTTATTATTATCCTCCTTTTTTTTTTATTTCTTTTTTTAACCCCTTTTCCCAAATGGCTCTTGCCCAGCTGAATAATCTCTGGATGCAGCCTCTACTGAAAATATTTTTTATTCTCCTTGTATCTAACAAGCCACTGTGGACATAAATTAGAAAGCCAATTAGGGCTTTATTTTGAGTCTTTGATTGGCAGAAATTGAAAAGGGAAGGGGAGGGGAGGGGAGGAGAGGGGAGGGGAGGGGAGGGAAGGGGAGGGAGAAAGCCTCATGGCCACTCAAGAAGAGCTAACAAATATCAGTTTAACCCTACAAAGTTCCAGTAACCCAGCAGCCTGGTTTCAAATATTCACTTATTCGCTTATTTGCCATATTAATTTCCCCCCCACTACATTGAAACTTTGACATGTGCCTGCTCAGGGGTTTGCAGGAGCCATCTCCCAAATGCCAACACATCTCTCAGCAGCTGCATGCCAAGCAGGGTGGGATGTCCAGGCTTCTCTCCAGCCCTTATGGATAATTTTCACTTTCCTACCAAGAACACATCTGCCCAGGTTAGCCCTAAGGAGGAGAAATGCTGATTCCAACTCATGGAATCATAGAATACCATGGTTGGAAAAGACCTCCAAGGTCTTTGGAGGTCCAGCTGTCCATGGCATGCTGCAAAACTCTGTGGGAACTTGAAAGCTTCTGTGCCGTAGTTTGGCATTTCTCTGGTATAATCATTTGTCTTCTAAACCCCGCAACAGCAATGTCCCACATTCCTCATTTACTGAGCAGGGGCTACAGCTTGATATTACAGCTAATTTGAGCTAGGGGTTGATGAGGGCATCGCTAACAAATGTGTATGTGAACACAAAGGAATATGTTGTTATTATGCAAGTAAACACGTAGTATGTATGTAATTCTATGCATACATATGTTTGTATGGGTGTCATTTGCCCCATTTAGGACCAGAGACCTCCAAGAAGTCCTTTCTGCTCAAAATGATCCCATCCCTGCTCAAGGCAGGGCTGACATCACAGCCAGGCCAGGTTGCTCATGGCTCATCCAGGCATATTTTGAACATCTCCATGGTCACAGCCTCCACAGCCCAACCCTGTAACTGGGTGGCCTGACACCTGCCCTATGATACTCAGAGCATTTGTGGTTTTCAGGGTATTCTTCAGCTCCTGTGTCATCCATTCTGCTCAGACCCTAACTGTAATCCTTTCTACTACTCTGCTCAGTGCACCCTTCACCTCCTGGTTCCTCAGGCTGTAGATGAGCGGGTTCAGCATCGGAATCACCACTGTATAGAAGACAGAGACCACCTTGTCCGTGTTGAGGGAATAACTGGAGCTGGGCCGCAAATACATGAATATTGTTGTTCCGTACAACAGGGTGACAGCTGTCAGGTGGGATGCACAGGTGGAGAGGGCTTTTTGCCTGCCTTCAGCTGAATGGATCCTCAGGATGGCACAGGAGATGAAGATGTAGGAGACCAGGATGATGACGACGGTGCTGAGTTCAATGATTCCAGCTAGGGAGAAGAGGATCATCTCGTTGATGTAGGTGCTGGCACAGGAGAGGGCCAGGAGGGGAGGAACATCACAGAAGAAGTGGTTTATGATGTTGGAGCCACAGAAGGGCAGTCTCACAATGAAGGCCATCTGTATAATGGCATTGAGGATGCCCCCGACGTAGGACCCTACCACTAACTGCACGCACTGCCTGCGAGTCATAATGGTTGAGTAGAGCAATGGGTTACAGATGGCAACGTACCGGTCATAAGCCATGACAGCCAGCAGGAAGCACTCAGTGGTCACAAAGACAATGTAGAAGAAAGTTTGGCCTGTACAGCCAGTGAAGGAAATGGTCCTCCTCTCTGATAGGAAGTTCACCAGAGTCCTGGGGGCAATCACAGACGAGAAGCAGATGTCGACCACCGAGAGGCTGCTGAGGAAGAAGTACATGGAAGTGTGGAGCCTGGGGTCAGCTCGGATGAGGACAATTATCCCCACATTGCCCAAAAGGGTGATGGCGTAGATGAGCAGAAAAACCACAAAGAGGGCCGCCTTCATCTTGGGATGATCACTAAAGCCCTCAAGAATGAACTCTGCTGCCAAGGATCGATTCTCTTCTGCCATTCAGAGCCTCCTCTCTGCCAACGGGGAGAGTACAAAGACATAGGACAATGGAAATTATGCTTTTTATTATGATTTTTTTAAGCTGAAATCAGATAACTTGATGATTCACACTATATGCAGCTGAGGTACCCAGACGAATCATTTCTAGGGAGCTAGGAGAGGCTGGGTTGCACATTAGCTACAAAAAGTTAGCCAGCTAAGCTGGGCTTCGCTTTCTTCTCCAAGCCAAGGGGAGAGGAAGCCCCTTCTAAAGTGAGGGCATCTTAGGTTTCCTAAACACCCATCCCAGCCTGCAGTGAGGCACTACTGAAGGCATCTCAATTCTCTAACTGTAGAGTCTTAGGGAAGGTCTGTTTCTTTCTCAGGATCTTATTTTGAAACCTCCAAGTTGATGAGATCACGGGATAGAGCAGCAGACAACAGACTCTGTCCTTGACTTCTTGTGATTATGACTCTCTGAGTTTGTTCCCCTTCCTTCCCACCTCAAACAGACTAGAAAGCACACAGAACAGGAAGGTCTGGAATTCAGGAGGAGATTCAGGCTACAACTGTAGTAGTTTGGAGTAAAGTAAAAAAAAATACAGTAACTTTCCTTCCTTAGTTTTAGACAAGACACTGTGGAAGAGTGAGTCCCTGGGAGGGACAAGGGGATGTATCATGATCCTGAAACTCACTCAAGAAATGAGTTCAGCATTACAGCCTTGGAAGCCTTGCGAAGATGAAGTCAGAGAGATCATGAGAGCAATTTGTATTTAAAGTTGTTAGTTTGAACTAAGGTAGGCATCAAACATTTCCTCAGTATAACTTAGAGAATACAAAATTAAGTGTTAAACATAAAATTATGACTTGATTGCCTCGTGACACTGTGAGCAAATGCATTACCCTGGGTGTTAAGCTCACATGTGTAAAGAATTTATTCGAATTTAACAAATGATCAATGAGTGAATGCCTGTGTCCCAGCTCATCTCTTCCCGTTAACCACTACCACACAGACGGCATTCATCACATCTCACGTTTGCAGGAAGAGGCTGGGGGATGAAACCTGGTTTGCAGATGTAATTGAAGCGTTGGGACAGAGAGCTGTGTGTGTTTATGAATACGAGCCAGCTGTGGTGTAGTGACTGCAGCCAGGTAGAACTGGGGTCCACCACGTCCTGGCACACAGGGTAACAACCAGTGTGCTCAGGCAGCAGCATCTGGCTGAATTGCTCCTCATTTCCAGTTGAGAACAAGGTATGGCTTGCAGATTTGGCAGAAGGGAGGGAAAAAATGTGGGGAAAAACTGGGGGAAAAAATAGAGCCACTGTAAAAATTCACTGCTTTAATTTGTAGCCTATGGAGAAAAGCCTTCACAGAGGAAGCTTTGTGGCACAGCAAAGCATCCTGGTGATGAGGACACTCACAGAACTTCACCCATCTCATTTTCAGAGGGCAAAGCTCATCTCCCTCCAGCAGCTCCCACTGCCCACCTTGGCTGAGGAAGAGACCATGGAGCTGTGCTGAGCCAGCCTCATGTATTTCCAGTTGTCCGAATTTAGGCTTCTATTCAAGCTATTCACCTTGGTGAGCAGGGAAAATATAGGTTTCTGTTCCTGATAACATGAAGGTTTAGAATAGAATAATTACAGATTTACAGGAGTGAAGGTGAGGATCAGTCTTACCCCGCCAGGTGGATGCTGGGATCAGAGCAGTCATTGCAGAATCCTTCTCCGCCAGCTGAATGCATACGCACTGTATTTCAGGCTTAGTGTGTGAGTTAACCTCCTCTTGAGCGTGTTCTCCTCTCTTCTTTTCCCAGACTCCTTCAAGGTACCACAAGTGCCGTGATTTCTGATGCACGTATGCTTTTGAGTTCGAAATACTGATGTGCACCTCAGCAGAAATATTTCACCTTTAACCAACACAGAGGAGCGAGCCATTAGCTGCTGTAAGCAGCAGCCTCCCCAAAGGTAGTGTTGCTGCAGTGATTTATACCAAGGGATGGTCCCAGCGGAGCACACCCTTAACGTTCAGCTCACACCTCCCTGTGGACTGAGGCCACTCCTTTGACTGGTTGCAAAGGCTTTTCCATTTGGGATGTAAGAACAGGCTCAGGAAACTTGCACAGTAAATTTGGGGCGTCGCAATTTGAAGCCATCCTCCCTGCTCCCAGGTAAAGAAGATCATATCTCCCAAGCTTCCAAGAGCCTTGTGCACATTTCCATTGAGTGGCATTCTTTGACTGCAGCTACTTGCTGCCTTTACACAGATTTCTGCAAGTCCTTGTGGTCACCAAGGGATGTTTGTCCTTGCCTTGGCCACAGTTTGGCTTCCTAAGAGAAGTGAGCCTTGCTTGTGTACTGCTAGTTCCTTAATAAGAATCAGTGAGTCATAACAGCCCGAACTGCTAACAGAGATTTAGCTATGCACACAGCATGATGCAAAATCTTTTGCTAATTCCTAGTCTACAGCAACATTATTGTCACAGATATCGACAACCCACAACAACACTTGGCAGCCTCAAGAGACAGAACAGGTAGAGGTCCTGGCGAGTGCAAGATATTCTTCACCATCCACTCTGAAAATCAAACAGGAGATGGAAAGGGACATTCAAAAGGCAAAATACTGCAGGCATCTCTTTTAAAGACTTCCCAGTTCTTAACATGTCCTTTGCTATACAATTTTTTTTCCTTTTAGAAATAGGAGTCCATGCTTTAAAACAGAATGCATGGAGACAGCAACCTTATAACTAGGAGTTCATGTCTGAATCCCTGACTTCCATAGGTGTGATTTCATCTGTCAGCTGAGAAAATTATTATGCAAACTGATGAGACAACTGCCTCTGTACTTTTCACAGCCAGCAGGGATGAAGGTTGTGGTTCCATATATGTGTGTGTCCAGGACTATTTCAGACCCCTGTGATTTTTCCAGTCTGACTGCTCCAACCTGAAGAAGCCATTAGCTACAATTCAAAGGAGATCATTACAATTAAATTGGTGGCTTTGTCCCATTGAAAGGACCATGAAGGCTTGTAAAGCTCATTGCATTCCTAGCTACAGTAGACGTTCCTGAGCATTTTCTCAGCACATCAGGCTCATACCGAGTGTGTCAGGGAACACCTGCCCTGACTCCTCCTGTTGTTTTCAGCTGCTGTGAAAGCTTTTTTCAGCACCTGAACTTCATAGGTTCCATGTCAAGTCTGGAATAGAACTTATTTGACATCTAATTGAGCATGCTAATAAGCAATATCCAAGCAGTTAGAGAGAGGTCGAATATGAGGTCAAAATAAAGGTCAAAAAGCAAGCTTTCCCTCTGACCTCATTCTGGACTTCACCACATGCACTGTTTTCATCTATCTTCAGTTTTCACCGGATTAAGGAAAGGAAAGCCTGTATTCATTAACATTTATTCTGACAATGCTTCTACCCCATGCTAAAGATTTCCTCTGTACAAGTATGTTTGTCCCAATGTACCTCTTAACACTTGGCAAAGATGTTTTCATATAGTGGCAAGTTTTGCTGCTGTCACTTAGTGCTGTTTTCCTTTGACATTGCCCCTAACCTGATCTCTATAATTCACAGTCATCGACTTAAAAAAACATTTTTCCACCATCCGGCTTGCTGTATAAATCAAAACTTCAGAGAAGCAAATTTATTCTTAATCTTTATTCTGTATTTCCTTTTCTTTCTTGATTCCACATGGTGTTGGATGTCCACACATGGATGTCCCTCCCAGAGGCTATTTCTTGTCTTCACCGTTTATTACTTTCCAGCTTAGACAGTTGGGATGAGCTGCCAACAGCCCCACTGTGCAAACCACCCTGGGTCAATCTCTATTGCTTTTTCGACGCTTCCCTTAGTGATTTTGAGAGAGACAGAGATGAGGAGCTGTTAATTCCTTAGCCCTTGGGATGGGCTGCCTTCTGGGAGCACGTGCATAACAAGATCAGCAAGTGATGTTATTGAGAAACAGCCTCTCTCAGAGGCAGCATCTCAACACCTCGTAATCATGGGAACACTCCAGCTGGAAAGATTCACCAAAGTTTTCCAACCCAGCCATAGGGAACCAGCACTGGTGTATGTGTAAAACTGTGTATTTGTGCGCAGTTTGTGCGATGAACCATTATAGCTATCGACCCAACTGGAGCATCCACATTGCAAATGAATCTAATGTGGGCTATGAAGATCGACACCTTTGTTAATTTGGAAAAGCAGGGCTGCCACTTTCCTCTTTACACCTTTCTGTCTGTGTTATTACTTCAGTTTATGTATTAACACTACATCAATTTGAACTTGCCTAGGCATGACTATCTGTCATGACATTTAGAGTACTTACCCTGAAACTTTACATGGAAATGTTACTACCATATTGAAGCTTTGGAAAATATGCTTGTGGTGGCAAAGAAGAAAACAATTCAGCCTTGAAAATCATAGGGAACATCCAACCAAATTCAGAAATAAGATGTTGCCAACGTCCTGAAGACAACAGTTATAGCATCAAATGAGTAATTGGAGGACATACTATGGGACAAAGTTCTTCAAAGGAGGAATGCATTCCTAGGCTGAGCACCGTGGCAAAACAAAATCCTTCCTGCATTTAGGCAACAGGTTTTCATGCTCATGTTGTTTTACATCTTCTTTATGGGCTCCTTCAGCTGCACCAAAGTAGGTTTTCTTTACAGTAAGAGGAAGCAGTGACTTACACAAATTCTTTCAGTTTTGCAATGATAGTAAGATGAACCTATTTATGCAAGTATTAAACAAAGTACTGCCTTCTTTCCTTATGAAGAAAACCAACATTCCCAGTTGTCAGCAGAATAGGACTGTAAGTAACAAAGCAGCCTCTGGAAGCAGCACATTTTAAAATTTATTCAGTTTTTGAGAAAGTGTCTTATTTTAATGGTGGTGTATTTAAGATGCCTTGATGTACTGGAGCTCCTAAAGATGAGCATCATGAATCCACCAACATGAATCTGCCCACTGTAAGTAATGTATAATAATTTGATAAATGCAATTTTAAGACTAGAATAATAATTAAAAGCCAAAGGAGAATGTCTGAATAGCATTATAGTCAGTAATCTGTGACTTTTCCTTGCTCTAGGTCTATTTGCACAGGTATGAGGCTGCTCTGAGCCATCCTATAAAGCAAATCACACGATCAGCTGAACACTATCAAGTAAAAGCTCTAAAAGTACGTGATGATGACTTGAGGCTTCCTCTTTAAAGCTGAATAATATTTTCCATGTTGAGATTTGCTAACTTAGAACTTTCCTGGAATCCATTGCAGTAACTATCATACCATCCACAGACATTTGTTCCATCATGTGAGAGTTCCTTTCCAACTCATTGGTGATCTGTGGGAATTCACAATTTCTTTCCAAATGAGAGTGAATAAAGACCTGATTATTTGCTTAAAAATGCAAGTGCTAGGAGAATAAAATCCAGAATTTTAAGTATCGAACCACAAAAATAAGAACTGACGTCTGTATTTGTTCAACTCTCCTTGTTCATTTTTAAACACCTCAGAAGAAACACACACACATATATATCTATATTTACTCAGCTACGGTTTAGAACATACAACCCAATATGGGGAGGGGGGGGGGAGGAAGCAATAGTTGAATAGATGATTGATTGATTTGAAATATGGTCCAAAATTCATTTTAAAAAAAAAATCATTTTTATGTTATTCTTCCTTTTGCTAGAAAAGGTAACACTTGATCATGGGACAAAATCACACACGGACCAAATTCATCCTCTTGGGACAAATGTTCTGAAACCTGTGTGTTCTGACACCTGAAGCAGTGAGATGGCCATCTTTGTAATCAAACACAGGTTGGGCACAGCCATGTTTATCTTGCTCTCCTGCATCTCTATCCTCTGCACCATGCTGAGGACGCCGTCCTCATGGAGGAGATCCAAAGTCTTCCACACCTGTGCCTCCTATTTGATGGCTCTTTCCTTGTTCAGTGGGATGATCTTCTTCATGTACCTGTGTACAGAAGACTGGAAAAGGTAGCCTCTGTCTTCTATGCTGTGGTCACTCCTATAATCAACCCACTCATCTACAGCTTGATGTCTTCTGAGAGCTGTAGTTCAATTTTTCTGAGACCACAGTGAGACTGCTAGAAACCTGCAGACTCCTTCCCAGGAGGAGCTGCCTTAGACCAGAGTGCCTGACTTGAAACTGGTACATTTTGGAGTCTGCAAGTATGGAGAGTTTTGAAACTGGGTGGGATGAATCTCTATTTTGAAACCTTCTCCACACCTTACTATACTCCCTTCTATTATTTATCTCCTAAAAGTTAGTTCTCAGACCTTATGCTTTAGGCATCGTGTCCAGCTCTCCATTTTGCATAATGGAGAGGGCAATGCTTCAGAGCAGTGCATAACACAAGTGAGAGAAACATCACATCTTCTTGTAAAACAAGGTTCTCCTTAACATGACCAACAAAGTATAAATGCTTTGCACTTACCAAGCAGGGGATGTTTCGGTTAAGATATTATTTATATCATCAGAGCTCTGCAGAACAGGCCATGGAAAGGCTGACTTAATATTCTTTAAACAAAACACCAATTATTTGGATGAATATTTCCAATTATCAAACATATGTCAGACTCATGTTTCCTATAGCATCTTTCTAAGCATTTCTAGGGGAAGGGCAAACAGGTCTAATTGTTTTAATAAGACATTGTTGAACAAAAGAATATACTTTTTTCAAATGCCATAGCAGTACTTTGAATGACATGCAGATGCGTGGAGAAAGACTCCTGTCTGTAACGCTGTGTGGTTTGTTTGCACTGGTGGTGAAATGCTTAATGCACTCAGTATATTTCATTGGAATATTTGATTTTGACAAAGCACTTTGATTTGATTACTTTTTTTCCCCTCTGAATAGAAAGCTCTGTAATCAATCATTATTTATTGAGGGAGCCATTTAGATGGGATAAGCACGTAGTGTATGTAGGAGAGGATCTGTTTTTTTCGTGTTGTTTTTACAGTTCTCTTCTTTGTGAAGGTCCAGCTTAGGGAAGGAAATGTTCATGATCTTAAAGTATACAGTCCATAATTTCATCCTCCTGGGATGAAAGCCTGGACATGCAGCTCCCTCTCTTTGAGGTGTTTCTGCTGATACATCTGCTAATGCTCCTGGGAAGATTGGTTTGGGTCGGGACCAATGAGAGCTTGCTTGGGAAGTCCAACATAACTAACCATTTCTTCTGTGACCTCAGCCTCATGCTAAAGCTTTTGGACTCTCATAAGCTCATCAGGGAGAGGGTTATCTTTGCTTTCGTTAGCATAAACAGGATTAGCCCTAGTGGAATCATGGTGGTCTCATGCCTGTATGTCCTCTCCCAGTGTTCTGAGGATACGCTCTGTGCAGAGCATGTTCAGAGCCTTTAACCCATGTGCCTCCCACTGCCAGTCTTCTCCTTGTTCTACACCTCAGGCTTCTTCATGCATCTGCTGCCCAGCTCCAGCCACAGGAGCCTGAACAAGGTGGCCCCTGTGTTTTACACCGGGATGGTGTGTGATCCCTCTGCTGAACCCCCTCATCTACTGCCTGAGGATCACAGAGGTGAAGGAAGCTTTCAGGAGATGTGCAGAGATTTCCCCATCTTTGTCTTCATTCTGATGGGGAGGAAGGGTCTGAAACTTTAATGAGCAAGTTGTTCTTTGATCACACAGAGAAAGAGCTTATAATAAAGTTTAAATTTGATTTTGCCTTTCCAAAAGGTTATTGTTTTCTTTCCCAATCTCACAGTAATGCAGTGGTGGGGGGAAAGAAGACTGCGGGTTACACAGTGATGCATTCTTTTCTTTCTGTATTTGTAAGGTATAACAGGGTGGTAAGACTTCAAGGCTTTAAGATTTTAAATACTGCACTTTAATTCTAAACAGACTAATCCAGTTGAGAACTGCAGGAGCTCAGGAGACAGTGAAACCTGCTAGAGTCACCTCTGCTTAGGACAGCATCTCAGAATGAAAGGAAACTTTGAAACACATGCAACTTTGAATTTGGAAACACATTACATAAGATAGATGTAAAACAAATACGCATCCTCAGTGTCTTTACATATGTGAGATTTGGGTGTCTGTGACAATGAATATTTATTTTTAATTAGGACTTTGTGATTCCAGCAATTTCTGAGAATCAGTCAAGCTAGGTTTTGTCAAGCAGACTCAGCACACTAATTGTGCCCCTTCCCTCCCATTTGTTTGCTTGCACAAAATAATGGCACAACACTCCAATGAGTTCTACAGAACTCCTAATGGGAGAAGGAGTCAACTCAGTATTTGTGGCAAAAAAAACCCTATTCATTACCCCTATAGGGTAGGGAATGGAGGTCCTGACAACAAAGGAGATCATAGAGTAAGGTTAGGAAAGAAATTTTCTCCAAAAGAGTGTTCATAGGTTGCCCAGGAAAGTGGTGGAGTCACTGACCCTGCAGTGTTCAAGAAACATGGAAATGTGACACTGAGGGACATGATTAGCTGGCATGGTGGTATGGACTGATGGCTGCACTAGATGACCTTAGAAGTCTTTTCCAACTTTTACTGATTCTATGATTTAAGCTGAGGGATGCAGGTGAACAGGGCTGCGGGGAAGCATAGGGCTAATGTCTACCTGAAAAAGCCAGGAGGAAATAAAAAAGCCAAGTGCAATAAAATATGGAAAGTAAGTCAGGCTGTCCACAATCTCTGCTGACAAGTACAAGCTTGAGTAGAAGTAGAGCAAGACTCCCCAGAAGATTTCAGGATATAGGCCATTCTCAGTCACTCTGGTCAAAATCTTGATCTTTCCAGGCCACCCAGAGCAGGGGGCATCCAGGTCCATGTCCTGGTGGCCTTTGTAGATCTCCATGGAACAGACCCACGACCTCTCTGGGCAACAAGTTCTATGCAAATGTTTCCAAGCCAAATATTGGAAGTCAAAAGAATAAGATGAGGAAAGAAAAAATCTTGGCAACAGGTGAATTCGTGGAGACCTCTGTCACTGTACAAGCTGGGCTAGATAGCATGCTGGAGCCACTTCCACCTGGCAAACTCCTTCACAGAATTCTTCATGTCCCTGTTCCTGAAGCTGTAGATCAATGGATTTAGCTCAGGCACTACAGTGGAGTAAAACACGGCAAAGAACTTGTCATTGTGCTATACATTGTAAAAAAGTTCAGAGCAAGGATAGAATCATAGAATCAGAGAATCCTTAGAGTTAGAAGGAACCTTGTAAGGTCAACTAGTCCAACTCCCCTGCGAAGAACGGGACATCCACAGCTTGATCAGGTTGCCCAGAGCCTGGCCTAGCCTATCCTTGGAAGTCTCCATGGATGTGGCATCCACCACATCTCTGGGCAACCTGTTCCTGTGCCTCACCACTCTCACCATAAGACTTTTTCCTTATAGCTAACTAATTCTACCCTCTTTAAGCTTGAAACCGTTTCCCTTTATTCTATCATACCAGACCCTGCTAAAGAGTTGGTCCTCTTCTTTCTTGTATCTCCCCTTTAGATTAGAAAGGCCACTATCAGGTCACCTTGGAGCTTTCTCTTCTCCAGCCTGAACAGCCCCTTGGTGCAAACTTCTTCTATGCAGCTGATCTGCATGAAGTCTTTGCTAAAATGCCTTGATCCAAGCTTACACTTTGCTTTGTCGAACCTTGTGAGGTTCACAAGGCCCAGATTTAGACTTATCAAGGTCTTGCTGGATGACATCCCTTCCTTCCGCCATATCAACTGCACCACTCAGCTTTGTGTTATCCACAAACTTGCTGGGAGTGCACTCAATTTCATAATCTATGCAATTGATCAAGATGTGAAAGATTGGCAGGTCCAAGAAAGACCTCTGGGGGACGCTGCTCATTACCAGGCTCCACCTGGACATACAGCCATTTACCCACTGGCTGCAGCCTTTCAAGCAATTCATTATCCACTGAATAGTTCACCCTGTGAATCCATACCTCTCCAATTTAGAGATAAAGATGTGGTGAGGAGACTACATCAAAGGCCTTGACTTCCCAACTTTCAGGCTGTGCTGATCGTTTGACCTATGCTTTCCTGAGCAGAACCAACTCCAATTTTCAACATACTGAAGAGGGTTTGGAAATAAGTACTTTGTTTAGGTGTTTTATTTTGTTCCATGGATCAAAAAGAGACAGGAACAAGTTGTCTGATTGGTGGGATCCAACCAAAGCGTGTTAGCTTGATTACAGACAGCTCTTCCGGCAGGCCTGGGCTCCAGGCTCCTGTCATCCAGCTGGTTCAGGCTGTTTCCATCACAAGCAATGATGCTCCCTTCTCAGAGCAGAAAGTGTTCTTTGGAGACCAACCACCCCTCAAGGAGTCACGGCTTAACAAGCCCTTCTGGGCCTTACCAAGAAAGTGCCCTCATCCTGAGAGCTTCTCAGAGCCTTGGAGTCAGCTGAACTGCTCTTTGCTAACAAGCCCTGAGAGACTCATTAGTGGGGACTAACAAGAAACTTTCTTCCTTGGTAACAGCAAGGAGCTCCTCTGCAGCCACTTTCTTTGTCAGAGTTGGCCCAAAGACAAAGAGGGTCCCTGTACTGCTACGTGCAGTGCTCAGGGCATCACTTGGCATGGCTGACAGGAGCGGGATGCTAGTTCAGGTTCTCCTGATTAAAGCACCGACACCCCACCCCTCTGCTTGAATCTCAAACTCCAGGCCAAGGACCCTCCCACTCTGCTGTGGCTCTGCTTGGGCCACTGCTTTGTTTTCCTGCTCAACGTTTCCTCCCATTCAGGACACTTTTCTGCCCTACTGCTTGAGTCAGCTGAATTGGAACTTCCAAAGCTTGTTGGTCCCATGGCAAGTATCGTATGACTTCTTCTAGAGGAAAAAGCACACGATTCTACAACAGTGAGGTAAAGCAGTTTGTATTCATACAGCAAAAACGAGCTCCAAGTACTTGGGTGGGAAGAAGGCACACAGGTTACAGCCCAGGTGAAATTAATTCTTGCAGCAAAGTGTTGATAGAAAGCCGAGTGTTTATTTCCCTGGCAAGGCTGACAGAAGGGAAGAAATGGGGGTTTGGAGAATGTTTTTGGAATGGCATTGCCTAACTCATCAACAGAATCCAAGTTCCTCCTGCAACCCAAGGCAGAAGGTGAACTGTGTGTGCCTCATTCCCATCACTCAGAATCAGAAGGGCTTCAGTTCCTGAAATTACACATATCAGACTATAAATACACAGAAAAGTAACTGCAGCAGTGATGATTGAGTCAGGTCAGGAAAAGGCCTGATCTAAGAGCAGCCCACGACCAAGCACTGAGGAACACAGTCAAAATTTTCCATTCTTTTCTCCCGTCACTCATTCACAAGTCACTGGAGACTGTTCTTTCTTTTCATGACGCAGCACAGCAGAAATGCAGGGTATAAACATTTCTGAGAAGACCTCTCCATTCCCCCAACCACTCAGGACACCTGTTTGTCAGGGACACGCTTCCTCTCCAACACTTTCCCTAGAGCATCCTTTACCTCCTGGTTCCTCAGGCTGTAGATGAAGGGGTTCAGCATGGGGGTCACCATGGTGTAGAACACAGAGGCCATCTTATCCAGGTCCTGTGAGTGCCTGGAACTGGGCCGTGAGTACATGGAAGCAGCAGACACATAGAAGAGGGTGACAGCGGCCAGGTGGGATGCACACGTGGAGAAGGCTTTGCGTTTGCCTGTGGCTGTGTGCATCCTGAGGACAGTGAGCAGGATGTACGTGCAGGAGGCAAGGATGGTCACGCTGGTGACAAGCAGGTTGAAGCCAACCGCAAGAAACATCACCATTTCATTGATGGTGGGGTCTGCGCACGAGATGGCGTAGAGCAGGGGACCATCACAGTAGAAGTGATTGATGAGGTTGGAACCACAGAAGGACAGCCGCAGTGCAAACCCTGTGTGAATGGTGGCATTCACAACGCCAACAAGGTACGAGCCAGCAACCAGCAGGGCACAAACTCTGCTGGACATGGAGAAGACATAGAGCAGAGGGCTGCAGATGGCCACGTAGCGGTCATACGCCATCGCAGCCAAAAGGTAGCACTCTGTGGTGGCAAAGACAGCGTAGAAATAAAACTGTGCCAAGCATGCAGAGTGGGAAATGACTTTCTGTGATGCTGGGAGGTCTGAGAGCACTCGGGCAGTGATTGAGGAGGAATAGCAGATATCAAGGAAGGACAAGCAGCTCAGGAAGAAATACATGGGGGTGTGAAGCCGGGAGTCCAGCCTGATCAGTGTGATCATGCCCGCATTGCCTAGCAGAGTGACCACATAGATTAGCAGGAAGACCATAAAGAGGACAGCCTGGATGCCCCTGTCCTCAGAGAATCCCAAGAGCACTGTCGAGGCTGTGATTTCCCTTGGCCATCATCACAACACAGTTGCAGCTGGAAAGCAGAGATGTGGAGAAACATGAAACCAGCATGTTTCCTTTTTGCCCCACAGTCCAAGATCAAAAGAATTGTCTTTTTATTGGGGAACATAAAGCATGCAGGCCGCAAACAAAGGAAAACAAATTAAATGTCTCAAAACACAAATAAGCGATGTGAATGGTGCCCTATGTTTGATTTATTCTGGTCATATTTTGGTTTGGTAATGTCACTTTGCAAACTGGAATTTGTGTTCTCCTTGTTAAAGTTTGTCACTCTTTGGATCCAAAGAGATAACCAAAATAGTTAAATCTTTTTTTTTTTAAAAAAAAAAGAAGAGATGTCTCATGAGAGAAAAAGCACCAGTGAGACAAAGAGACATTTTTAGAGGCTTTTACTTCAGAATGTCAGAGGAAAACTTTCTTTTCTTCCCTTTCTTCCCATGGAGAAG
Source organism: Lagopus leucura (assembly GCF_019238085.1). Classification (NCBI taxonomy): domain Eukaryota; kingdom Metazoa; phylum Chordata; class Aves; order Galliformes; family Phasianidae; genus Lagopus; species Lagopus leucura. Next base: position 6,000,555 of record NW_024962282.1, read on the forward strand.
GTGGGAACAACTCCAAAGCGCTTTGAAATGGGAGGTGTAGTGTAAAAATTAACACCATCTCCCCTTTTCTGTCTGGGGTTGATAGCATTCCTGTGAAAACACTGAACTGAAAAAGGCGCGGGAAAGGGTTATAAAGATCAGTACCACTGGAAGCCCCAGCAATGAAAGGTGAATGCACAGAGCAAGCTACTTAGAATGCAGTTTAAAAAAATTATCACAGTACCAAGCCTATGTCTTCCCAAAAGAGAAGTTATTTAGATGGTGGAAAGAATTGCTCACTGAGGAATCCATTTCACACCATGTCAAACTCTACCCTAGGAAAGGAGTGTTCTGCACTTGGAAAATTCAGTGCATAAGCCCTTGTCTGACTGATACAGAGTCTCTTCAGTCTGGATTTAGAGAAACTGGGCTTCATAGACCTTTGTATTCCTTTCCAGGATTTGAAACTGCACTTCCCATCAGTTTTCTTCACATGCAGCAGAACCATGGGCCATGTGGCCAGGAGTGCTGCAGAAGCTTGCTGCCCTGGCGCCTGCCAAGTGGAGCTCTGACCATCTGATGCCTGCTGCTGTCTCTGTAACATCTCTGGCAAGCACAGCTTTGGACAGTCAATGCCTCGGCTTCTCCAAGCCTCCTGCCTTTTGCTCACTGTGCAATTACAACAAAGACAGACATTGTAATTATCTGAGACTGTGGGCTTTTCTTTAGGGCTAGCAGCTTCCTTCAGGTTAAAAAAGCTGCTTCTGGATCCCTGGGCTGTGTTCAAGAGACCCTGACCTTGGGCGAGTGATTGCCATGCAAAGCGGCTCAGCTCCTGCCAAAATCCTCCCTTCCTGACAGCTCAGCTCTCCGTGGAGCCCTCTGGCTGACACTGGGCGATGCTCCCCAACTCACCTGTTGGCTCAGGACCCTTCCCAGTTTATGGAGGCACAAAGCTGAGACTTGCTCTCACCTACACCTACAGGCGAGGTGAGAAATAAGCCCATGTCTCCCCTTGTTAGTGTGAAGGGCAAGAACAATTTGTGAGCCATAAAGGGCATCAACTCCAGACCGAGAGAAGCTGTTGTTTATATGATGCTTTCCTTCAAAAGTGGGGCCAATTCCTCCCCCTGGTTTGATCATGAAAGAGATTTCTCTGGGGAGCAGATAACTTTGGAGACAGCTCCTTTAGGAGGAGACTTGCACTAAGAAGTAAACATGATCTAATTCAGCATGTTAACTGAAAGCCTGAGTGTTCTTCCTCCTTCTTTTCAGGTGTGATTTGTGTCATAAACACATGGGGAAAATAAACAAATGATGCATGTGTTTGTGAAGGACACCCGAACATCAGCATGGGGAACCACAGCTGTCCTTGATGCCCTTCCAAACTGCACCTGGGGGTGATGGCTCCGGACAAACTCCACATTTGCCACAGCTCCACATCTGATCTTCACCCCTGGCTGCCAAGCAGCAAGTGGAGAACGCTGTAAATTTTTTCCAGAAAAGACATTTTCTCCATGGTAAGGACGTTTGACACAGGTCAGATGAATCACAGCCTCCACACGCATGATTGTCTCCATAAGGAGAACTAGTGGTGACTAACCCAGATAAGAAAGCCTACAATTAGAATTGGTGACTTCTGCTCTGAGACGACTCAAGCCCCATTTCTTGATCCTGCAAGCAAAAGTTATTATTTAGCTGCAGCTGGGATGGAAAAGACACTCTGCCTGGGCTGTTGTTGGACAAGACAGGCAAAACAACACATCAGGTTTATTGAAGGAAAGCATAGCCTTAGTCAACAACTTAGAACATTTTCAATCAAACTGTGAAAATCACCATTTTACCCTGAGATATATTTTTAATCAATATAGAGGATCTATCATGATTGTGTTGGTACTTCTTATAAGTTCATCTCCCTGTGTAGGTGTGTGTAGTACTCATAATATCTCTTCCTTCCAAAGATTCACCAACAATGGAAGAGTTTCAACTGCTGCTATTCTTCCTTTCCTTCATCCTACCAGATGCCAAAATTACAAGTCATTCATTCTTCAGTGGACTCAGCCCTTGGAAAAGCATCATCCACACAATGTCCAGCCCAAGGTAAAATATGTTCTTCTCAAGGGACGTGCAAGAACGTGCAATGCCCCTGCTACATCAGGTGTCCAATGATCTGCTGTGATGTGCAGCACCTGTTAGAATTTGGTTGAAGGGAGGCTGACAATGGCTGCAGGAGGGGACCTTCCTCACGGCTCTGCTCAGAGCATTCCTCACCTCCGTGTTCCTCAGGCTGTAGATGAAGGGGTTGAGCATGGGGGTCACCACCGTGTAGAAGACAGAGGCTGTTTTCCTTTCCTCTTCCGCGTGACTGGAAAGGGGGTGGAGGTACAAGAAAGCTGCAGAGCCACAGAAGAGGGTGACAGCAGTGAGATGTGAGATACAGGTGAAGAAGGCTTTGTGCCGGCCCTCCACAGAGTGGATGCTGCAGACGGTGAGCAGAAGGAATGTGTAGGAAAGGAGGATGGCCAAGGCCAAAGAGGCAACGATGAAGCCAGCACATGAGAGCATCAAGACCTGGTTGAGCCAGGTGTCAGAGCACGAGAGCTGCAGAAGTGGTGGGATTTCACAGTAAAAATGTTTCAGCACATTTGGGCCACAGAAGGACAGTTGTAGGAGAGCTGTGGTGTGCACCAAGGCGTTCAGGCTGCTGGCCACGTAGGAGCCAACCACCAGCTGCACACAGACCCTGCGGGACACGACAGCCAAGTAGTGCAGAGGCCATCGGATGGCCACACAGCGGTCATATGCCATGATGGCCAGAAAGAAGGCTTCCGTGGTGATGAATACTAAATAGAAGAAGAGCTGTGTGAGGCAGCTGTGAAAAGAAATGACTTTCTGCTCAGTGAGGAGTCCCAGCAGCAGCCTTGGAGTTATGGATGTGGAATAGCAGACATCCAGGAAGGAAAGGTGGCTGAGGAAGAAGTACATGGGTGCGTGAAGATGAGGGTCAATCCTGATGAGGACGATCATTCCGAGATTCCCCACCAGAGTGGTGATGTAGACGAGGAAGAAAACCACAAAGAGCAGCTCCTGCATGGTGGTGAAGCCCAAGAGGACAAACTCTGTCACGCCAGAATGGTTTCCCCCTGCCATGCTCCTGGTGCCAGTTCTTACTGGGAGAAAAAATTATAGCTCCTCTCCATAGGGAGAAGTCAACACCATAGTACTGCTACTTGTTTGCCACTTTCTTCATGGTAGCACTCAACAGATAAGACGCCACACCAAAATGGTTTTCTGACTCTCTAGTGACACGACCGGATCCATTAAGGTGAGGCCAGTGTCCTTCATTGCCATTCCACGGACTTACAATTTCAAAAGCAAACTTCCCCTTCTAATCTGAATTATTAATCACTTTCATAAGGATGGCTGTCTGTGATAAGGTGTGTCTCTCAAAATCTCAGTGAATAGACATAAATCACTGTCTCCCCCGGATCCCAGCATCAGATTCCTCAATGCACTATGTAGTCAGCAGGGAAAGAGATCCCCTATTGCATATATACACACATATATTCATAAAATGATCCACAGCTTTTCACAAAGGGTGGAGAATCCTTCCTTTCACTGGCTTGGCTGTTTGCATTCTTGCATGTCCTCTATTTCCAACCGAAATGAATCCATGATTCTATGGTTCCTGTGCCTTCTCATCCACGCCCTTCAGAGCTCACATCTGGGTTTCCCTGCTCTGCATGAGGAATCAGAGTTTGCTGTGATCTAAATTCAGTCTCTGCTCTGCTCCTTCTGAGCTCAGCCGGATGGCAGTCACCTAAGGTTAAACCAGCACCAGGCTTAGAGGTGTTGTTTAATGTCCATTGTCATCTTCCTCCTGTTTTTTCAAATGTGTTACACTCTTTTTATTGATCTACTTTGCTTCAATGCGGCAGAGCTTCTGCACTTCTCCTTCCTATTGCCATGAATCCAGGCACAGACAAAAACTCATCGGCTGGATGCTGACAGAGGATCCTGGAAGGGATATGCACAGCTTTCCTGCAGCTTTCCTGCTGCTGGCAAAGACACTCAGCCTCACATCACCCAGCACACATCTGCCCCAAACATTCTCAGAAAATCACCCTTTCTGGTCCATTGCATTCTGCCTCCTCAGAAAAGCAAAACTCCCTGCTGCTCGGGCTGAAGCTGTAAGGGCTCCATTGCTCTGTCTGCCGCCAGAAGGGAAGCCTGTTGCATCCCCCGTGTGGCAGGCAGATTTAAGTTTTATCCCACACCCACAGCACAAATTACCAAAGGTGCGCTGGGGCACCTCAAAAGCAGTCAGCTTTCCCCAAAGACCCTGCTTAGTAGAATTTTCCATTTCTTCTTTAATACGTTCTTTCACCATTGCTTTCCAGAGGAAGAGCCCCTGAGCTGCTCTTTCCAGCATGCTCCTGTGGTCACAGCACTCACAACTTTGCAGGCTCATCCAAGGGCAGATGCACCACCGCTACGCTGCACGGTGGGCTCTCCTATTTCACACAGCACAATGCAAAGGGTGTTGAGCAGCGGGCATGGACTCAAGTAGCTCTCCTGTGAACATGTGAAACCAGGTGCATTAAGTCTAGACAGCATATAAGGTATTCACTTACTGTTTATTTGTAGCAATGGCCACAAGCCATTGTCTGTAACTTTACTGCAGATACCTTATTTCTGCCCTTCTGATAAAAATAAACAAAGAAAATAATTTTCACAAAAAAGAACAGAAAAGAAGAAAGCCTCATGTGTCATCCACTGGAGACTATCTTCAAACACTCAACTTCACTCTCTACTTTAGTCCATTCTATTCCACTCCGCTCCACTCCACTCCACTCCACTCCACTCAACTCCACTCCACTCCACTCCACTCCACTCCATTTCTTTCTACTCCATTCTATTCAATTCCATTAATTTCCACTCCACTCCACACCGTTTCACTCCATTCCATTCCATTCTGTACCACTTCACTCCACTCCATTCCATTCCACTCCACACCGTTCCATTCCATTTCATTCTACTCTATACCACTTCACTCCATTCCATTCCATTCCATTCCATTCCATTCCATTCCAT
>NW_024962282.1:6005637-6006360 GCF_019238085.1 Lagopus leucura
TCCATTCCATTCCATTCCATTCCATTCCATTCCATTCCATATCTTTCTACTCCATTCTATTCAATTCCATTATATTCTATTCCATTCTGTTTCATTCCACACCACTCCACTCCATTCCGCTCCACTTCTTTCTACTCCATTCTATTCAATTCCATTACTTTCCACTCCACTCCACACCATTCCATTCCATTTCATTCCATTCTATACCACTTCACTCCATTCCATTCTACCCCATTGCATTGCATTGCATTGCATTGCATTCCATTCCATTCCATTCCATTCCATTCCATTCCATTCCGCTCCACTCCACTCTGTTCCATTCCATTCCATTCCACTCCATTCCATTCCGCTCCACTCCACTCTGTTCCATTCCATTCCACTCCATTCCATTCTGCTCCACTCCACTCTGTTCCATTCCATTCCATTCCATTCCATTCCATTCCATTCCATTCCACTCCACTCCACTCTGTTCCACTCCACTCCACTCTGTTCCATTCCATTCCTTTCCATTGCATTCCATTACATTTCCTTCTACTCCATTCTATTCAATTCCATTCCGTTCCACTCCACTCCATTCCGTTCCATTCCATTCCATTCCATTCCATTCTATCCCATCCCATCCCATTCCATCCCATTCCATCCCATCCCATTCCATCCCATTCCATCCCATTCCATTCCATTCCATTCCATTCCATTCCATTCCATTCCATTCCATTCCATTCC
>NW_024962282.1:6006370-6027713 GCF_019238085.1 Lagopus leucura
CCATTCCATTCCATTCCATTCCATTCCATTCCATTCCATTCCATTCCGCCTCACTCCATCCTACTCCATTTCATTTTGTTTCATTCCAGTCAGTTCTATCCCTCTCTATTCTATTCCAGGGAAATCTGCATGTATTCAAATGAAATCCTTCTGGCTGAGAAATGAATGTCATTATTTCTACCCTTCTCTCTTCCTCCATTCTACAGTCCACCACCACACCATCAGTTCTCTACACTTTAAAACACAACTGATCAGTTGTTTCTTCAGGAAGATTCCAGCTCTCCCCTTCAGTCCTCTTGAGGCAGCTTTCCTTGTGGCCAAGGAAAGGCTCATCTTGGCCACAAGGACATGGTGATGCTCATCTTCAGATGGGTGCTCACCACTGCCCTCATGTCCTTCTCTGACAAGCTGCTCTACAGCCTGCCCTGGAGTCAGGAAAGTCCCCCGTAGTGGCCAGGGCCTGGCATTGTCCCTTGTGGAGGTTCAGGTGATTCCCATCTGCCCATGTGGGATGCCATCTTGGACAGCAAAGAGCAGAACCAAAGGGAAAGGCAGAGGAGCTAGGAGAGAAGGTGCCACCTCGACATGCTGCTTGTTTCCTCCTGCTTTTGTTTCACTGCACTTCACTTCTCAACATTCAACATGGCTTCTGAAACCCGAGGAGAACCCAAAGCATGTATGTCTGAATTATCAATGAGCTGCTTCCCACTCAAAGCTGTGCCCAAAGCAGTGGAAGCTGCATCAGTCAGGAACTTCCAAGTGCCTTGAAACTGCAAGGAGAAAGATGGAAAGATCTCTAATGCCCAGGAGGAGTATCATCAGTGAGGAGCTGAGAAAGGTGATGTCAGCCCCAGTAAGAGGTGTATAAGCAATTGCACATATCCACTGGAGGAGAATAAAACCTGGAGCTCCACCAGCAAGGCATCACTTTGGGTGCCCTGAGAACAAGCAGAGATGCTCCGTTGCTGGAGCCCAGATACAGACACAGGAGTGGCTGTATGTCTCAGGATGGGTGGAGCAGTCCTGAACAGCATGAGGTGGGTGAAGGCACATTGTTAGTAGATAGGGATTTCCCTTTTGTTTGTGCATCCTGCAGGTTTTCCAGCTAGCTTCTAGGAAACCTTTCAATTTCATGATAAATATCTTCCATGAAAGCACAGAAATGGCAGAAGTGAAACATTCATTATAGTATTTATTTCCAATGGTGCTGACTTTGTACAGATGCAGTCTTTGGAAATGCTGAAATCTCAGGCTCATGTCCAAATTTTGTCAAGATTGAGAGTTGCTTGGCTGGAAGGGGCAGCAGGGAAGAGCAGAAGAGACTTCCTTTCTATTTGCATGTCATATCTACTATGTGTAGGGGCAACTCTACAACCATTCTTCTAAGCATAATGCAAACGTCCTTATTTGTGACTCAGGGAAGGCATCAGCCAGTGCAGGTTTCCCATGTGTAAGAGGGATCTCCACCACAGCCACGCCAGTTTCCTTTCCTTCCATCACTTGTTACTTCCACCGACCATGGTATGGACAAATCTCTCTGTGGAGACAGAGTTACTCTTGTGGAGTTCACCCTGAGCTGCAGGAAGTGCTCCTTGTGGTGTTCCTCATCATGTACCTCATCAATCTAATGGGAAATGTGGGAATGATCCTCTTAATCAACTGCAAACCCAGGCTGCACACCCGCATGTACTTCTTCCTAAGCCACCTTTCCCTCCTGGACATCAGCTTCTCCTCCAGCACCACCCCAAAGTTCTTCCTCAGTGTCCTGACAGGGAGCAGAACCATCTCCTACAGGGGTAATCTCACTCAGTTTTACTTCTACGTCACATTTGGCACAGCAGAAGCCTTCCTCCTGGCCGCCATGGCATATGACCGCTACATGGCCACCTGCAACCCATTCCAGTACACACTGGTGATGTCCCAGGGATTGTGCCTGTGCCTGGTGGCCAGCTGCTACGCTGCAGGGGACTTCAACTCCATTGTGCACACAGTAGCCATGCTTCACCTCTCCTTCTGTGCCTCCCACCACCTGGACCACTTCTACCATGAAGGGCCACTGCTCTTTGTCCTCTCGTGCTCTGACACCAGCATCAGTGATGTCCTGATGCTCATCTTTGTCAGCTACATGGTGGGCACCACCAGCACGGCTACCCTGCTGTCCTATGGCCTCATTCTGGCCATCGTGCTGCAGACCTGCTCCCCCAGGACCAGGCATAAGGCCTTCTCCACCTGCACCCTCCACCTCTCAGTCACTCTCCTCTTCTACGGGGCTATCGCCTTCATGTACATGTGGCCTGGAGCCAGGAGGTCAATCAAGCTGGACAAAGTGGCTTCCATCTTCTACACTGCAGTCACCCCCATGCTCAACTCCTTTGTCTACAGCCTAAGGAACAAAGAGGTGAGGGCTGCCCTGAGTGGGCTGAGAAGGAAGGCACTGCTCATGTGCCACAGACATTGGGGCAGCTTTTAGCTGGGCATGGCCAGCTTTCCATGGAGAGGACCCGGAGGAAAGGGAAGATGCTAGAGCGTTGAGGGGTCTGTCCTAGAGAAGGTGGGATGCAGCCAATGGTGGGAGACACTCACAACAGAGCTGTCCTGGTCGTTTTCAGGGTTACAGGGCAAAGCTGAAGTGTCTAGCTGCAGGTTGGAGTCAAAGAAGAAAAGCATCTCTTTATTCCAATTCCAGCCAACATGAAGGGATATGCCTACTCTTCAGAAAGATTGTTTTTCTCTTCTGGTAGACAGAAGCAGAACGCCAAGGATGGAACATCAGGGAAGCCTGAGCACTGCCATGTGGAATGCTTAAGAGAAGTTCAGTCGGAAGTTGTCCTTATTTGACAACAAGAGCTCATTGTCACCTGACTCTATGCTACATCTCACGCACACTTGTCAGTTCTGTTGGGGTGTCTCTTTGTCATGTTTCTCTGAGTGTACCTCTGTGAGGTCAGCATGGAGGACTGCCCAATGCAGAACTCTGGAACCCACTTAGCAGCACTGCTCCAAGTGGGGATTTAATTATTAAAGCTCAAAAGAGGAGGACGTCCGTCACAAAGGAAGAGTGAGCTTTGGGGACTTTGGGATTACCAAATGACTCCCCAGAGAAGCCAGGCAAGATGCAATGCTGGGAGATGAGCACAGGCAGGCACTCAGAGATGGGGCAGAGTACAATACCCGCCATTTTCAGAGATCTGGATCTTTCACATAACTAAACTGAGAACAGTCAGGGAAAGGACCACTCCAGGAAAAGAATTTTAGCACCCTTTACTCCATGTAGAATATACTGGCCATGTGGTGTGATTAGACACTCTATACCTTTCAATAAACATGAGACATGTGAGAGGTGTTCTGGTGTCTGTGTGCTCTGCATGGTGCTAATGTCCCTGCAACCCCTTCAACTGCAGCCTGAGGAACTGGGAAGTGAAGGATGAGGGGATGAACTGAGGAGGCTGGGAAACGGACATCATACTTCTTAAAAGAGGAAAATGTGTGATTGCACATCCCGAAAGATATGTGTACAAGAAGAGCACCTATCTTTTCTTGTTTATGTTTGTATATCTTGCTTTTCTCAGCCTCTGCAGAAGGATACAACAAAGAAGCATAAGCTCTTCAGATCCTGAAATGCTTCATATGTTAGAGGTGTATTGATTTGCTCTTATTTGGACAAAAAGTTTTCAATTTCAAGAAGTAGGTGAGCCCAATCCTACACACATTCTCCAATCCCATATTCCAGATGGGAGAATACATGTTTATGAATCCCAGCGAAGTGTGGAGGATGTGCACAGTGTGCTTCAGTTTGGCTCACAGTCTAAAAATACACGTGAACATCTATGCTAAGGCAATGAACACCAATACATCTGAGGCCTGAAGTGTCCTTGAAAAGGTCCAAAGGTGAGAAGATGAGGAGCATTCCCAGCTCCCTCCCTCCAAGAGTGGTTCTGTAACTCCAGTGCCCTGCCTAGCAGAGTTTGGAGAGCAAGGCTGTGCTGATTGTTTGACCTATGCTTTCCTGAGCAGAACCAACTCCAATTTTCAACATACTGAAGAGGGTTTGGAAATAAGTACTTTGTTTAGGTGTTTTATTTTGTTCCATGGATTAAAAAGAGACAGGAACAAGTTGTCTGATTGGTGGGATCCAACCAAAGCGTGTTAGCTTGATTACAGACAGCTCTTCCGGCAGGCCTGGGCTCCAGGCTCCTGTCATCCAGCTGGTTCAGGCTGTTTCCATCACAAGCAATGATGCTCCCTTCTCAGAGCAGAAAGTGTTCTTTGGAGACCAACCACCCCTCAAGGAGTCACGGCTTAACAAGCCCTTCTGGGCCTTACCAAGAAAGTGCCCTCATCCTGAGAGCTTCTCAGAGCCTTGGAGTCAGCTGAACTGCTCTTTGCTAACAAGCCCTGAGAGACTCATTAGTGGGGACTAACAAGAAACTTTCTTCCTTGGTAACAGCAAGGAGCTCCTCTGCAGCCACTTTCTTTGTCAGAGTTGGCCCAAAGACAAAGAGGGTCCCTGTACTGCTACATGCAGTGCTCAGGGCATCACTTGGCATGGCTGACAGGAGCGGGATGCTAGTTCAGGTTCTCCTGATTAAAGCACCGACACCCCACCCCTCTGCTTGAATCTCAAACTCCAGGCCAAGGGTTTGGCAGGACCCTCCCACTCTGCTGTGGCTCTGCTTGGGCCACTGCTTTGTTTTCCTACTCAACATTTCCTCCCATTTAGGAAACTTTTCTGCCCTACTGCTTGAGTCAGCTGAATTGGAACTTCCAAAGCTTGTTGGTCCCATGGCAAGTATCGTATGACTTCTTCTAGAGGAAAAAGCACACGATTCTACAACAGTGAGGTAAAGCAGTTTGTATTCATACAGCAAAAACGAGCTCCAAGTACTTGGGTGGGAAGAAGGCACACAGGTTACAGTCCAGGTGAAATTAATTCTTGCAGCAAAGTGTTGATAGAAAGCCGAGTGTTTATTTCCCTGGCAAGGCTGACAGAAGGGAAGAAATGGGGGTTTGGAGAATGTTTTTGGAATGGCATTGCCTAACTCATCAACAGAATCCAAGTTCCTCCTGCAACCCAAGGCAGAAGGTGGGCTGTAGATGCTCCGCTGATTGGAATATTTCTTGGCCATCTTTTATGATCAGAAAGGCAACCAGGGAAGCAGTTCATGAGATGGCACAGTTTCTGGCTGAAGCAGCTCTCCACGTGTTGCACACAGAGTCAGTGGGCCTTGTTTCTTCGGTGGGTGAAAAGCAGGCTCAATGGTGACCTTATTGCTCCTACAGCTATTTCAAAGTAGTAAGGTTGAGGTTGGTCGCTCCTCACAAGCAAAAAGAAATAGGAGAACAGGATCTCTCCTCAAATTTTGCTGCTGATGATCTTAAATCTTCCAAAACACATTCAGGATGACAAAAGTTTAGAAGGAGACATTGATCTATGCTGTACAGGGCACAAGCTGTGATTCTTTCCCAAACAAGTGCATGAAGTCTTTCCACTTGCTTCTATTTATAATCAGAAGTTTTCACTGTATTCCCTCTTATTACTTAAGTTACACCTACCTATTACATTTTCATTATCTAAGTATGAGGTATCATATTTGAATCTCCTGCGCTTGTACGTGGGTCTTTAGTGTCCTCAGGGATCGACTGGGGAGGTACCCCACTCCTCACTTGCTCCATATTTGGGCTCAAGGACACTTAGTCTCTTCTGATCAGTTACTGTTTTCTACTTGTGCCTCAACTTGAGGATGCCTGTCCTTGTAGTACTTACTTATAGCCACCTTGGCTCCTTGAAGAGAAACTTCCCAACAGTGTTCCTTATCTAATTTAAGATACCCACATCGTTCCCCACCTTTGACTAATAAACACTTTAGGGCTAACTTTGCCTATGAAAGCGCTCCCCTACTGTCCTGGTCTTGCTTTTAACTATTAAAACTTGAAGCATTTGCAAGGCTTTCCACTGGCCATGGAAGATTGCATAGTAATATTCCATTTTCAAAAAGCCAATCCTTTTTCCCCAGAACTTCATAGATGGTGGACTCATTCTCCATAGTGGGCAAAGGGTTAAGGCTCTAGTAGTAAATGGATGGTTGGTGAATTTATTTTTAAATTATCCACCCAATTTCCATCACTTAATACCCAAGTAATGGAAGAATAATAGTCTCACTCTGAATTTAATCTCCTGAACAACCTCCAGTGTATTCTGAATTTCTACAATTACAATTACACCCATGGTTTGCCACATTTCAGTAACATTCCAAACCCATTCTTGTCCAAAGCTAGTACAATTATATTTCACCATACGATCTCTTCATGTATAATGGTCCCTTTCTCTGGACTAGTAATTGCTCCTTCGTATGTTGGATTTGGACCTGATTCTGAACTTCATTCCCATTGAAAACATTATGGGACTTTCCCAAAATGTGTCCATCTGTTTCCTAAGGGCCCATTCTATGTGTTCAAGTGCCTTCTTGTAAACCTCCTATTACACTAGGAGTCTCAATCCAGTGGTTTTCTTGGGGCTTAAAATCCCCCCACTGAAATGGATCTTTACTTTGGTATTTATAGGCAAGTGGTGATACTGGTAATATTCTGTAACTTCCCAAATTTATGCATTCACTGTAAGACCAGGTTGTTTTCCAACCCACTGACCTTTACCATATAAAACAATATAATTAAAACTCTAGCCTCTGTATTATTACCAATAGAAAAATTAAAACCACATTAAAGAAAAGAATAATCCATAAACCTCAGGAACACTCCAATTCAGCACAGACCAATGGTCCTGGGTACTATTTGTTGTATCTCTCGTGTTAGTTTAAACTTCAAATAACGCCTCTCAAGTCCTTTTATTTTCCACTTATCCTTTGGAGGACCTTTCTTAATGTGGGCATAATGGATCCAGGGTCCAATTCCTTCCAGTTTCACTGCAGTATTTGTGATAAAAAGAATGTGATTAGATCATTTCCACCGTTCCTTTGAACATTCATCCTTCCAGGTTCATGGATAAATCCAACCTCCTGGTTTAAAATAAAGTACTGGAACATCCAATTCAGTGACTGATTCATTCTTTCCACCTTACCATACACCAAGGAGTATGCTGGTTCCACATAATTCCTAAAGCTCTAGTATCACCTCAGCCACAAAGTGTGGTCCTCTGCCTGATGACATTCCCAATAGGATCCTTTGGTAAAACTTCACTTACTTCTTCTGTTTGTTTAGTTCACAAGGGAAATGCTTCCAGCCATCAAGAAAAAGCACCAACCAACACCAATAAATATTGACACCCATTTTGTTTTGGATGTTTAGCAAGGTATGCTTGCATATAATCACAAGTATCTTCCCTTTTAATTTGCCATAGTAGGGTCTTGGCTGTATACAGGGATTATTCTTTTGACTGATTTCACACTTTTATATATAGCTCTTACTTATTTTTCTCATTCTTCTTCCTAGCATGCAGGGTTTAAGTGCATGTCCCCAATGATTGCCCTGATGCTTTGCACTCATTATGTTTTTTCATCACACCTTTTGGTATTACTACTTGATGACTTCCAGTAATCCACCACCCACCCTCACTCTTACTTGGCTGCAATACCTCTGCCAAGTGCCCCCCTTTCTTACTGCATCTCTTGTGCTTTTCAGGCCATACCCCCCTCGTTTGTCTGCCTGTGGTTCTTTTTGCACCTTGGTCCACTTGGCAGTTACCTAAAACTTCAGAAGTATCCCCATATTGATGAGCTTTATTACGGCATTCCCCCTTAGTAAATCTATAGTTTGTAACAGTTTCTGTATTAACTCCCCATATTTAATTGGATTCTCCTGGGAGCTTAGCCCTCCTTCAAATCGCTCCACTTGTACGTACCATGCTAAATCTGCAATCAGCCCTTGTGTTGGCTGCTCTTTCTTCAGCCATTTCCAAAGCTCTAACGGGAGCTCTCAGCTCTGCTTTTTGCCTAGAATTACTTCCTGGGAGTGGCTGGGCTTCCATCTCTCCGCCTGGTGTCACTATTGCATAGCCAGCTTGATGGCTACCATTGAAGGCAATCCGTCCCTAATTTGGTATCCGCAATCTAGGCCATCCTGACACACCTGAGGGAGCTTGTGGCTCCCATTTTGACTTCAGCTCTGGTATTTGACACACCACCTCCTTTCATTCAACCTCCAGACTTTGGTATCCTTGAGTGATGGTAAAACTGGTTCAGATGCTTCGGATCACCTTGGGATTTCAGCAGCCCAACCAACAGATTCACAGCATCCAGTGCTTCAACAGGGGTCTCCAATTTCTGTTCCTCTTCCTGTAGCAAAAAAAAAAACAAAAAACCACAATTCCTCAAGCTTCTAAGAATTTATTTTCCATTATCTGTAACCTTATTGTTCCTTTATCTGTTCCTTTATCAGTTATCTGTGTATTCAGCAAGTCTCTTCCTAATAAGGGTCTCAGACATCCAGGAAAATACAAGAATTCGTGAGTAAACACCCAGTTTCCAATTCCACATTGGACTGGCCAGAAAAAGACCATATCTCCTTCTCCCCGCGGCCCAGCTACAGACATTATGTGTTCATGAAGTTTTCTCTTAGGAGCATTTAATACTGTACAAACTGTTCAAGTGTCTATCAGAAGTTTCACCCTTTCCCTTCCCCAACTCTACTATCTTTATCTTCGTATGTCTCCTCCATCTCCTTGCCTCTTTCACCCATACCACAACTGAATAGCACTGCTGTATCGTAGACTTTTCCCTCTGTTTCTCCAAAGCCAGAGCATTTGCATCCTCACACACTAACTGACAGTTCTTATGGATTTTATAGTGATTTCTTCATTCAGAAGAGCAAGTCCACACACGGTCCTTCGTCCCGTTTTCTTTCCCTCCTACAAAATAGCATTAATTGCAAAACTGTATTATAATTCAGAGTGCCATTTACCGGCCACTTTTCTTGACCACCACTAATTACAATACGTTATCAATTTGCTTCAATTTTCTTATTTGGTGTCCCCCAAACTTGTTCCAGTGTCCCAGAGAACAGTAGTTCTGGGAGCTGTGGACTGTACATTAACCACATTACTGACCAGAAATAAAACACTCTTAATCAAAATTAACCTTAACCAAATTCCCTGAATTCTGGTCATCGCTGTGTGCAGGGAAATGCCAAAATACCAACACCGAGGCACCAATTCCTTCATATAAAATTTCAGTGTCTCTCTATTGAATAACAAACAGCTGCTCACCAGCTGGAGGATCGCAAAGGGAGTCTTTGTGAAGTTCTCTGGTGCACACTGGAGCCTGACTTACAACATTCTTATTTATGGCAGTCTCGAATCATTGAAGAGAAACATCCTGTCTTGAGAAGGTTGTTTATCAGGACATCTGGAAATTAAAGCAGAGGTGAAGTAGAAAAAGAGCCAGACAAAAAAGTCAAATAATCAGCTTTTGAGACACCAGTGCCAGGGAAGGTTTAGGCTGAATGTTAGGAAAAAGATCTTCAATAAAATGGTCATGAAGCATTAGAACTGGCTGCCCAGTGAAGTAGTTGAGTCACCATCCCTAGAAGTACTTAAAAGATGTGTAGAAGTGGTGCAATGATGTAAAATGACACGCAGATGTGGGCATGGGTTAGCGATAGATATGGAAGTGCCAGATTAATGGCTGGGCTTTATCATAGGAGACTCTTTCAAACTAAGTGACTCTGTGACTCTAAGTGATCTCTTTTCACAGCTCATGGACAGCAGCAGGTCACCAAGGATGGACTCAGGAAAGTTTGAACACAACCACCAGGGATTCTTTGGAGCAGCTCAACCTGAAGTCATTGCACAAAGATTTTAGGGCAAACATTTGCTAACTGGAACTTTCTGCCACTGAAATCCCATGTGGCATCCCTTTTACACACTTTTGTATTTCTTTGGGGTATCTCTTGGTTCTGTTCCTCTGGCAGCTCCTGGGGCTCTGCCTGGAGGACAGATCAGTGCAGAGCTTCAACACCCACTCATCAGCAACGAGATTTAATTAATAAAGCACAAAAGAAGTGGACATCCATCACAAAGAAAGCATGGGCCTTGGGGCTTTCGGAGTCCCTAGAGAAGCCAGAAGAGATGCAATGATGGGAAATGAGCAAAGTCAGGGACTTAGAGAAGGGGGGAATTAAATTCTCACAAATTTCAGAGATGTGACACTTTCACATTTCTAGACGATAGCAGTCAGAGAACAGAACACCCTAAAGAGGAAGTTTTAAAATGGCTTTATCAATATAGGATATATTGGGAAGGTCAAGGGACACATCTTCCTGAAAGAGATGTTAAGGCACAGGAGAGATGAGGTGATCTGAGACAGTAAGCATGGCTTCAGCAAGGGCAGATTGTGTCTGACCAATCTGGTGGCTTTCTATGACGAAGTGATGGCATTGGTGGACAGAGGAAGGACAACAGGTGTCATCTACCTGTACTTGTGCAAGAGCTTTGGTGTGGTCCCACACCACATCCTTATCTCTAAGTTGGAGAGAGATGGAGTTGAAGGCTGGAACATTAGGTGGATAAGGAATTGTTTGGATGGTCACAGCCAGAGGGTCCCCCAGGGGTCCGTCTTTGGACCAGTGCTCTTCAATATCTTTATCAGTGACACGGACAGTGGGATTGAATGTACCCTCAGAAAGTTGGCACCAAGCTGAGTGGCGTAGTTGATACAATAGAACGGAGGGACGTCATCCAGAGGGACTTGAACAAAGGCTCAAAAGGAGGTCCCAGCCCCAAATAACTTGTTCAAACAAAGACTTTGCTGTGAGTTGCAATACTGAAACACACTACTGTGCTAAAGTAAATTGAAGTTGGCTTGGTTTTCAGCTAGCTCTGAAAGAAAAGGGTTGGTCTCCAGGTTCTTCACCTCTCAGGAATTGTCCACTCCCTTTTATTCAAAGGAGAACAAGTGCATTTTTCTCTTTCTGTGCCTTTGTTTACTCAACAGCATTAGTCAGGTCCTCCAGATTGGGACTCATTTCACTCTGTTTTACATTCAGCTTGCATTAAGACCCATAGCTCATGTCTGCTGTTACTTCTTTGTAAGCCAAGTTCTTATGAGAGAGTTGGTTCTCTCACCAACGCGATCCACAGAGCTGAATGAGATCTTGGCTGATGAATTGTTGGTGTTTAAACCAGGTTCCACCAACACACTTAACCAAATCTCTCTTGGCCACAGGGCACTTACGTAGAAGAGATTACATGGTATTGTTTAAAGCTAAGGAGGTAAGTCCTTTCCATATATTCACATTCCATATATTCATATTCCTTATATTGAAAGCCAGGCTGGATGTGGCTCTGGGCAGCCTGGTCTGGTGGTTGGCGACCCTGCGCATAGCAGGGGGTTGAAGCTAGGTGTTCACTGTGGTCCTTTTCAACCCAGGCCATTCTGTGATTCTATGGCTCATAAGGACGTTTGAGGTGATCTTCAGCTACAGTCACTAGGTATCTACATGGAGGAGAGGTGAATCTTACCCTGGAGAAAGCAGCACTGCTCATACCTATGTTTAAATCAAAGTTAACCAAAATAGCCCCATCTAATAGCAAGCTTCACCATATTGGACTAGATGGCCTTTAAAGGTCCCTTGCAACTCAAATTGATATGCTTCAGTTACCAAGGCCAGCCTTCAAGAGATCCCTAGTCCAGAGGATCAGGGAGAAAGTCTGGAAAAGGAAGACTTTCCCTTGACTGGGGAGATCATTACAGCGTAGAATATTTAGGAAAACTTGACACCCAGTCCATAGGTCCTGATGGGATGCACTCATGAGTGCTGAGGGAGCTGGTGGACATGACTGCTAGGCCACTCTTGATCATCTTTGAAAGGCTGTGGCAATCAGGAGAGGAGCCTGACAACCAGAAGAAAGTCAGGATCACCAGTATTCAAAAAGGGCAAGAGGGAGAATGCAGAGAACTGCAGGCCAGCCAGCCTCACATCCACCCCTGGAAAGGGGATGGAACAGCTTATTCTAGATGTCATCTCTAAGTACGTGGAAGACACAAAGGAGCAGGCAGCTTATGCTCATGAAGTAGGTGGTATGCATAATAACCATGGCTGCACGGAGGTTTGGGACCCATTTCAGGGACAGGAAATATGGGAAAAGATGAATAACCGCTTGTCCTTTTGGAATTGATACCAGCCATGTGGTGCTGTGGGCTCCATGTTGTAGCTGGACAAGATCTCCTGCAATGAATTTGCCGCACAGGAAACTCCAGTGACGTCTCCCCTGGTAGAGTGACAGCTGTGCTGATAAGGCAGGAATGGGAGAGCAAACAGGGTGGGAGGGAAACACCCAGTACAGTCTGAGAGGGTTTGCTCCAATCTGGTGAGAAAGACAACCACACATGGATTAAATAGTAACCAGAGATATGGCAAGAAACTTGGGACACAAAAGTGCTCAGCTCTGCTGCTTTGTAGTCTGACCTGCAATGCATAGGGCTACCCGTTGATTGTGTGTCAATAAATCAACAGATCAATGTCACCCTGATTTGGTTTGACCCAGTTTTCTCCTTGCTTCACCACCAGCCCAAATTATTGCATGGCTCTGGGGTAGCATTAGGGTTCTAGGTTCATCACCATCCTCATGGGTCATGGAATCAGTAAGGCTGGGAAACATTATCTAGCATTTGCCTTTGGGGAGAATCATCATGGCTGTATCTCAGACTGCTTTGCAGTGCCTTCATTCACAACAGAGGTTGCCCAACTGCCATCCATAACATTTTATCTGTTAATCACTGAATGATGTTTCATGATAAACAAGGAAGAACAGTTCCTGTGTAGCATATCAGTTACTTACTGTCATCTCCCCTTTTCTTGCTTAAAGGCATTCGTGTCCTGAGGCCACGTGTGATGGCATTTGATGACTTTATAACATCTCCTTGGTTCCCTGGAATGACAATATCTCTTTTGTCCCTACTTGCTAAGCAGAAGGGCCAGCCCATGATGTGAATATTTTGATAGGTAGCAGAATGTGGCAGAGATTTAAGTGAGAAGAGTGAGGCTGTAGCTCCCTACTTGTGCTTTTCATGGGGGTGAGTTAACTGCTAAACACAATTAATTACATTTGGAGCACCGAGTGAAATTATCAGTACCCTGAGCCAACAGAGGACAATGAATCAGACTTCAGGTGAGGCAACAGGCAGAAGTCTCCAGGAGCACCACCTGTATGGGATATTTAATGATATTTAATGAAAAAACTAAGCACATCACCCACATCTTTACCATTTCTGTGAGTCTCCTCAAAGCCTCCTTCACCTCCTGGTTCCTCAGGCTGTAGATCAAGGGGTTCTGCATGGAGGTCACCGTGGTGTAAAGCACTGCTGTCCGTTTATTATCCCTGGAGCTTTAAGTAAATAGTGATGTACCATGGAGGAAGCTCACAACAGTCAGGTGAGAGGCACGAGTGGAGCAGCATTTTGGGAATACGATGAATGAGTACAGCAGGGGATGGCAAATGGCTGCACAGTGGTCTTAAGCTATCATAGCCAGCAGGAAGCCCAAGAAATCAAAAATGAACACCTGGGCTGCACATCCAGCATGGGCAATGCCCTTCTTCTCTGACACAGAGTCAACCAACACCCTGGGGATGATGATGGTGGAGGAGCAGAGGTCTGCAAAAGCCAGATTGCCCAGGAAATAATACATGGAGATGCAGAGTTGAGGGCTGGTACACGATCATCACCAGGTTCCCCAGGACGGTGGCGATAGAGATGAGCAGAAACAGAAGCAAAAGGGGAACCTGACCCATGAGGCCACCTGTGAACCCTGCTAAACCAAACGCAGTCACCTGGGTGCAATTGCTTTCTGCCACTGGCTTGGTGCATGCTTTCCACATGAAGAAGGACAGAAAGATTCTTGCAGTTCTTTCTGCTGCAGGCAGGCATCCCCCAGCTATAAAGCCCTCTCTCCAGCAGGCCATAGAGATGAGAGCTAAAGGAAGATTTCAGGCATGAACTGATTAGAAACAGCTTGCCAAAAGGTGCAGCACCATGTGGGTAACATAAAATGGGATTTTGCAATGCTTCTTTCCTGGGAGAAAGAGGTTTCTCTTGGCTTCCTGAGACTCTCTTTCAGCTCTAAAGCATTTGCTGGCTCTCTAACCCATTTCTAGAGTCTTCAGAAGGAGATGGGCATTCCCAAAAGCTGAAAAATATATCCTTGAAAGTACTTTGGGGGGAAAAAAATCTTGCTCTCTGCATTAGAACTTGATAATAACTCACTTTCAGCAAATGCCTCGCTATTTCATGAAGTCTGGGGATTTGGGAACTGAGAATCTCTTCAAGCCTCAGGAGAGGAACAAAACCCAGAGCAGGAGAGGAACAAATCCCAGAGCAGGCCATCCTCCTTTCTCTGCATATCTAGTTTTGGATAAGCAGCGCACCCAAAGCAGACAGCCTCAGATCAGATGGACAAAGGGGCTCTGTTACCCCTCAGAGACAGTATCTGGCCATACACATCCACTTTGTGAATATTTCAGCTTCACCATACACTTGGATGGGCACTGGTGGAGCACAATCCCCCACCCACTGTGGGTGATGAAACACCTTACTACCCATTTTAAACCCCTTGTATGCAAACCATAGCTCTC
The DNA here is from genome assembly GCF_019238085.1 of Lagopus leucura. Taxonomy (NCBI): domain Eukaryota; kingdom Metazoa; phylum Chordata; class Aves; order Galliformes; family Phasianidae; genus Lagopus; species Lagopus leucura. The sequence goes on from NW_024962282.1 coordinate 6,020,952, forward strand.
TAATTTGACTACAAGGAGCCAACGGTATCAATCCGCTACCCGTTGCTGCCCTTCCCACCCACATGGCCTTCTCCCCACCTTGCACAATGTCCAAGCTGGTCAGCTGTGATTTCCCCCTGATAAAATGCATGCTGGATGCACTCTGCCACCTCCTTGCTCTTGCTCTGCCTGGAGAGGGCTTCCAAGGCGATTGAGATCACGATCCCACTGAGGACTGCCCACAGTCCTCCTGCACCCCTTGGTGCTTGGGATGACACCTACCTCCAAAGCGAGGAGAAACTCTGCAAAGCAAGGTTGGGTTCCTCTTTCTCAAGGCAAAGTTGGGTTGGATAAACTCTTGGAACTCACATTTTACAGATGTGGCACATCTGGAGCATCATCTCTGGCCACCAGATGGTGATGCACAGAGAAGGCAAGACCTGGCCCTATGGCTTCATGCTCTGTCATGCCCCAACAACCCCCTCTTTCAGGTGTTTGCTGGTGTGATAAAATGGACTGATTTATCTCAGACTCAGATTTACCACCTTGAGATCCTTGGTGTGTAGGAATTCTGCTGAGGGACACCAGCAGATTACTATCATGCTGCCAGCACAATCGCTGCATTCATTGCTTGCAAGTAGGAAGTTGGCAGCCTTGGGAAGGAAGAAACGAAACCACAAGTGATGTTGAGGCCAGAAGCAGCTGTTTTCACATGGCGTCATGGTTTTCAAGCCAACCATCCCCTGTTTAGAAACCTCTCTCCCAAAGAGCACCTGCCCCCAAACTGGGGGGTCTCGTTCCCACCCCTCTGTGGGAAAACATTCTACTGATGGAGACCAGAGAAGTTCATTAAATGCTGAAAAACAGAGGAAAGCAAAAAAATCGACTACGAGGACTGCAGTGCTGAGCCCCACCCTGGCTGTCATATCACCTCACACCTCCTCATCTCCTGCTCAATGCTGGCCCTGCGGCTGACAGCAGGAGATGGATGGGGCCATGCTGCTGCCGCAGGGGATGCAGGCAGCAAGGTGATGGATGTGGGGGACTGAGGAGGTGGCGGCCCCCCTCTTTGTCTGCACAACCAGTCCCATTCCCCAAAATTTAGCGCTGACCCAAAACACAGGGACTTCACCCCCTCCCCCCTGTTGTCCCCATCACCCCAGCTGTGCTGCTGGCCCCATTGCAGTTTGACAATTGCCCCCCATCCCCAGTGTCACATCCCCACCCCAGGCACACCCAGACCCACCTAGGGGTCCCAAAGCCATTGCTGCCCCTCCCATCCATCACTGGGGTGCCAAGGCATGAAGGCAGAACAGGGAGGGGAGGTAGTGCTCCCATCAAGCTCCATCCCCCTTGTCTCCACCCCCATGCAGGGAGATAAAACCCCTCAGTGTTCTGCGGGGGCTGCAGTCTGGAGCTGGCAGAGTTGCAGTTGCTTCATACCCACCCATGGCAGGTAAAAGGCAATCGGGTGGGATAACGCCGTGCTACATTGGGGGACCCTCAGCTGGAGAAGGATGCAATGGGTGGCTGAGGGTGCATAGGGTGGCTTCCAAAAGTGGGGTGCAGGAACCTCAGCACCTATTGCCCCCCTCTACAGCCTTCCTGGCCATTCCCAGTGAGGGCCTCCCTGCAGGCAATGCTCCTGGGTGGGCATGTGAGGGGCCAGGGGCCAGTGGCAAGAACCGCCGCGTGTGCCATGCCATGGCACGGCTGGAGATGGGCAACCTCTGGGAGGAATTCAACCGTCTGGGCACCGAGATGATCGTCACCAAGGCAGGCAGGTAGGGACGGCGGTGGGTGCTGGACGGGTGATGGGGCGGGGGGGGGCACCCCTGTGGCCTCCCCCCTCCCCGCAGGAGGATGTTCCCCACCTTCCAGGTGAAGCTGTCAGGGTTGGACCCATTGGCCGACTACGTTCTGCTGATGGACTTCGTGCCGTTGGATGACAAGAGATACCGGTGGGGATGGATGGAGAGGGATGGGGATGTGATGGGCGCATCCCAACGGTGCTGAGCCCCCTTGGCTCCCCAGGTACGCCTTCCACAGCTCGTCCTGGCTAGTGGCTGGCCGTGCTGACCCAGCAGCTCCTGGCCGTGTCCACTTCCACCCTGACTCACCAGCCAAGGGTGCGCAGTGGATGCGGCAGATCGTCTCCTTTGACAAGCTCAAGCTCACCAACAACCTCCTGGATGACAATGGCCACGTGAGGACATGGCGCTGGGGTAGGGATGGGGGGCACATGTGGGGTGAGGATCTCACCACCCACTTTCTGCTCTATCCCAGATCATCCTCAACTCCATGCACCGCTACCAGCCCCGCTTCCACGTGGTGCTGGTGGACCCCCGGCGTGACAGCGAACGCTTCGCCCACCAGAACTTCAAGTCCTTCAGCTTTCCAGAGACCCAATTCATGGCAGTGACGGCATACCAGAATCACCGGGTGAGTTGGGGAAGGGAGGGGGAGGACAACGGGGTGCCCCCCAGCCCATAGGCCCCTGATCCCACTTGCTCCCCTTTCTGCTGCAGATCACCCAGCTAAAGATCGCCAGCAACCCCTTTGCCAAAGGGTTTCGGGACGGCGAGCCTGAGCCATGGTAAGACGCCCCCCTCCTGCCACAGTGCCACGGTGACAGCCACATCCTCAGCACCCCGCTGCCCTCCCTCTTGCAGGTGTGGCGCCACGCTGTCCCTCCCCCAGGCCACCACGCAGAACAAAGGTAGGGGGGCCAGAGGCCGTGCTGCCCCCCCGCTGCTCCCCTGCAGCCATGGAGCGCTGGCTGCTGTGCCCCCCCCAGGTTTATCTGCATCCCACTTCCAACCTCTCCCCTACCCACCCCACAGTGTCTATGTGGGGGCCAAGCCCCGTGCCAGCCCCTACCCCCTCCCTGCCCTGCAGCCAGATGGCTTTGGCTATGGGCAGCAGTGAGGGGTCCTCTCTGTACCTCCCCCTCAAGGACTCGCAAACAGGGGACACAAACAGGGAGCCAGGGGCTTTATTTACTGCAGAAATCTCTAGGCTTGGAAAAGGAGAGGACGGGGCCAGGGAGCATGCATCCAACCCCCCCTCCCCCGTCACATGGCACTGGGGGGTCCCAGCAACATGGAGCCCTCCAGGTCCATGTGGCACAGTTCAGTTACTCCCAGGGATCGGGTGAGAAGGTGAAGGGGCACAGCTTGTAGCCAGCACCCACGTAAAACTTATTCTGAAACTCCACCCTGCCAAGGAAGGAAAGGAAAAAGGCATGCTGAGGGCTGGGGAGGGGGGTGTGCGGGGTTCTGTCCCCTCCGTATCCACTAGGCTCACCAGTGCAGGCGAAGGGCATGAAGGAAGGCGGAGAGCCCCTCCATCACCAGCAGGATGGCCATGGTCAGCACGGCGAAGGCGGCAAAGACGGGCACCAGCACGACACCACCAACATAGCTCAGCCCCACAAAGCCATTTCGCATCACCATGGTCCACAGCACCTCAGAGAGCTCTGCCCATGGGGTGGGGGACATATAGGGGACAGTGAGGTTCAGCTCAGCCACTGGGGTGGGTTTGAAGGGCACAGGGGGCACTAACGCGCATGGGCAAGGCTGAGCGCCCAGAGCCGCAGGTAGGACGCGGTGTTGGAGATGCAGCCCAGGCAGTACTCGATGGTGTGGATGGCCTGATGCATGAAGACCTCGGAGAAGTCCATGTGCTGCAGGGACAGAGGTGGGATGCTGTGTGTTGGGCTGATGGGAGGGGCAAAGACACCTGACCCCCTCACCAGCCCCCTGCCCCTCACCTTGGCATCAGGGCCGTGCCCCCCACTCTCCACATCTTCCTTGGTGGCATTGACAGAGTTGCCGGCCTCCTGCCCTTCCAGCAGTGGCTCTTGCTCCACCGTGGCCGCAGGCTGCATGGGGACATTAGTCCTGGTCAGGCCCCCCAACCTCAGCCAAGACCCCCAACCTCATCCCCAGCCTCACCGGGATTGAGTTCACCCTCCGCCTGTGCTGCTGGTTGTACAAATATAGGGGTGTCCCCAGGAGCAGGACAGGCACCGACACCAGTGCCAGCACCACCAGCACCATCTGCACCGGCACCTGCAGCACACAACAATTCAGGGTCTCTTCCAGCACTGGGACACCCAACATCCTACACATCCTGAGCAAATGGAGCTGAGGATGTCCCCGCTCATGACACTGGGACACCCCAGTCTTGGTGGGGTGTCCCAGAGATGCTACCTGTCCCCGGTAGAGCGGGAGGTTGTCAGCATTGGAGGTGAAGAGGAACATATCGATGAAGTGGATGAGGATGCTGGGAGCCACCTGGGAGTCGGCGGCGCTGAACTTGACCCACTTGTAGAAGATGAGGAAGACGAGGTAGCCAAAGAGGGCCAGCAAGAAGACCACCTCAGGTAGGAGCTCCAGCACCAGCCGGTGCCACTGTCGGAAGTGCCTGAGCAGGAGTCAATGATGAGGTTTGCACTCAGCTCAGCTCCGACACAGGACCCTGCTCGCCCACCCCATCCTGCCACCATTTCCTTAGCATGATCCAATGGGGGACTCACACGTGGTTGAAGATGCCTAGCAACACGCCGAAACCCATGTGCACGATGCCCAGCACCACTGACATCTTCATTTTGAAGGAGTTGAGGAAGTTGAGGTGGTTGGTGGCTAAGCTCCAGATCTGCCAAGGACAACATGAGAGATGCCCAGCCACTCCAGCAAGGGTCCCATCCTGCCTTTCCCCCATGGGATACTGACCGGGTCAATGCCAAAAGGATAGGGCCCTCGGAACACACCAGTGACATTGGGGTCCAGGGTGAGGGATTGGTGGGTGGCGAGGTAGGCAGAGCTGTGGGCAGAGCGAGGCGTCAGTGTGGGCAGGACCAGGGCTACAAGGAAAAATGGGGACCCACCTCCAGGAGGAGTGGTTGGCCATGGTGGCCACGCTCCAGGCTGAGGGGAAGATGACAGTGGCTTTGCTGAAGCACTCATTGTAGATGAAGCCGGTGTAGATGGAAAAGGCCCCCATGAGCAGGATGAGGTAGCGTCCCTTGAAGAACATCTGCCAGATCTGGGGGGGGGAACAAAAGGTGGCTCCCATGTCCCACACCACTACCCCCAGCCCACACTGTTCCCAACCCACACCACCCTGCCTAGAACTTCAATTTGCCTCAAGCTGGCCCTGTGCCACAGCAAACTCACGCCTCCAACCTCATCCTCTACCTCCAACCCCTACACCCAATGCTTGCCCTCTACCTCCAACCCAACCAGCCCTGCCCCACACCATGTCTCACTCACCTCATTGCTGCCCTGCTGCAGGCTGGGGCTGTTCTCAAACAGCACCATCCAGAGGGCGAAGAGGAACATGAGTAGCCCATGCCCCACATCCCCAAACATGATGGCAAAGATGAAGGGGAACGTGATGATGGCATAGGGGGCTGCAAGGCACAGGGACCATGTCACACAGGGCCCCGTCAGCACTGGGATGCAGTAGGGGGACACGATGGTCCTTACCAGGGTTCACCTCCTGGTAGCTGGCCACCCCATAGGCATCCACAATGCTCTGGAAGCCAGCAGTGAACTTGTTGGTGCGGATGAGAGTTGGGGGGCTCTCCAAGGTGGGGATCCTCTGCACGAAGCACTCCACACTTGAGCCACTCTTGTACTGTGGGGAAGGCATCCAGAGCCTGACCCACGGCACCCAACCCACGGCCATGTTGGAGCAGCGTGGATGCCAAGTTTGGGTGGCACAGGGATTCAGGGCACCAGGAGTGGGGGATAAAAACTCTCCCCACAACATGTACCATCATGTACCACCTTTGACACTGGTGGGAGCACACCAAGCAGCTCTTGACACAAGAACATGGGTCAACCAAAGCAACCTTGGCATGAGGACAAGAGCCAACCAAGCAACCCCACAAGAGGACACGCACCGATCCTTGGCGCAGGGCTTCCTGCACCTGGGTAAGGTCCTGCACGGGACACCAGACCTCAGCAATGAGGCACTTCTCGGTGACATCCAAGCTGCACTGGTTGAGGACGAGGTAGATGGCCTTCATCTTCTGCACCTGCACCCGCCAGGAGGGCAGTGCCAGCACCACCTTGTCCAGCACCTGTGCCAGGTACTGCTCTGTCTCCTCCAGCACCTGTGGGCACCCAAACGGGGCTCAGGGATTTGGAGTCCCGGTGTGGCCTCCCTGTCCCCCAGCTCACGGTGCCCAGCTCACCACACTGAGGTCCTGGATCTGGCTGACCAGCCCATTCAGCGTGTCGGCCCGGCTGGCCTCACTCTCCGGGTAGGGGTACACATGGCAGTGGAAGCTGGGATAGATGGACATTGCCATGTTGAAGGCTGGTGCTCCCTGGTACTGCAGTGGGTCTCACTAAATAAAGCTTTTTTTGTGTGTCCAAACGATGTGGGGCTGCTCACTCACCAGTCTGAGATCTTGTGGATCTTCTGCCCGATCTGCTCTCCCCAGTAGGAGATGAGGAAGATGACCCAGGTGACATTCTCACCCTGTGGACACATAGGTCACATCAGCACCAGCTTGTCCCATCTCCCTTTCCCACCAAACCCCAGGTGCCACAGTCACCGTGTTCGGGTCCTCCAGGGGCTCAGGCATCTCCACAAAACTGGCCACCAGGTAGCCACGGCAGGCTCGCCACAGCAGCCGTTCAAAGGCACTCACTCTCCACGGGTGGATGACACCAGTCACAAAGCTGTGGGAACGCAGCGTTGAGCACTGGGATGGGCACTGCTCTGCTGTGGCCATGCCCCCACCTTGTGGCCTATTCCCAACCTTTC